>NC_080193.1:37780938-38083969 GCF_030028045.1 Hippopotamus amphibius kiboko
CACTATAACTAAGATGATAAAAGTTAAGGATAAAGAGAATTTTAAAAGCAGCAAGAGAAAAGCAACGTATTATGTACAAAGGAAACTCCGAAAAGCTATAAGCAGCTTTCTCAGCAGAAGTTTTACATGTTAGAAAGAAGGACATGACATTTTCAAAGTGCAGAAAGGAAAAAAAAAATTCCAACTAATAATTCTACCTTGCAAGGTTTTCATTTAGAATTGAGGGAAAGACTGAGTTTTCTAGATAAGCAAAAACTAAAGGAGTTCATCACCACTAAACTGGCTTTACAAGAAATGTTAAAGGGACTTCCTAAGCTAAAAAGAAAAGGTGCTAATTAATAATAAAAAGCATATAAAAGAGAAAATCTCACCAGAAAAGGCAAACAAATAATAAAGGTAGTATTCAACATCCATTTATAATTAAAAAAAAAAAAAAAAAACTCTCAACAAAGTGGGTATAGAAGAAACATACTTGAACATAATAAAGGCCATATATGACAAGCCCACATCTAACATCATAATCAACAGTAAAAACCTAAAAACATTTTCTCTAAGATCAGGAACAAGACAAGGATGCCCACTCTCACCACAGTTATTCAAGATAGTATTGGAAGTCCTAGCCACAGCAATGAGATAAGAAAAAGTAAGAGACTCCAAACTGGAAAGGAATAAGTAAAAATGTCACTGTTTGCAGCTGACATGATACTATACACAGAAAATCTTAAAGATGCCACCAAAAAAGTACTAGAACTCATGAAATAATACAGTAAAATGTGGGATACAAAATTAATATACAGAAACCTGTTGCATTTCTATACACTAAAAAATAATCAGAAAGAGAAATTAAGAAAACAATCTGATTTACAATCCCATCAAAAACAGTAAAATACCTAGGAATGAATCTACCTAAGGAGGTAAAAGACCTATACTCAGAAAACTATAAGACACTTCTGAAAGAAATTGAAGGCAATACAAACAAATGGAAAGGTATGCTGTGCTCATGGGTTAGAAGAATTAATATTGTTAAAATGACCGTAATACCCAAGGCAATCTACAGAGTCAATGCACCCTTATCAAAATGCCCATAGCATTTTTACACAGAACTAGAACAAATAACCCTAAAATTTGTATAGAAACACAAAAGGCAACAAATAGCAAAAACAATCTTGAGAGAGGAGAATAAAGCTGGAGGTATCACAGTCCCTGATTTCAAACTATATTACCAAGCTACGATCATTAAAACACAAGAACAGATACATAGATCAACAGAACCAAACAGAGAACCCAGAAACAAACCCACACTTTATGATCAATTAATCTAAGACAAATGAGGCAATGGGGAAAAAGTCTCCTCAATAAATTGTTGGGAAAAGTGGACAGTTACATGACAAAGAATCAAACTGGACTACTTTTTCACACTGTATACAAAAAATTAAAGTGGATCAAACACTTAAATGTAAGAGTGAAATCATAAAACTCCTAGAATAAATCAGAGGTAGTATGCTCTTTGATATATATAGATATATATAGATATATGTATGATCTGTCTCCTCAGGCAAGGGAAATAAGAGCAAAAAATAAACAAACGGGATTATACCAAAGTAAAAAGCTTTTGCACAGTGAAGGAAACCATCAATAAAATGAAAAGGCAGCCTACTGAAGGGGAAGATATATTTGCAAACAATATATCTGATAAATTTTTAATATCCAAAATATACAAAGAACTCATACAACTCAACATAAAAAAAAAAAAAAAAAAAGTATGTTAAAAAATGGGCAAAGGACCTGAATAGATATTTTTCCAAGGAAGATACACAGGTGAACAACTGGCACATGAAAAGATGCTCACCATCACTAATCATCTGGGAAATGCAAATCAAAACCACGAGATATCACCTCACACCTGCCAGAATGGCTATTATCAAAAAGACAACAAATGACAAATATTGGCAAAGGTGTGGGGGAAAAGGAACACTTCTACATTGTTGGTGGGACTGTAAATTGGTCAGCCACTATGGGAAACAGTATGGAATTTTCTCAAAAAATTAAAACTAGAACTACTATACCATCCAGCAATTCCACATCTGAGTTTTTATCTGAAGAAAATGAAAACACTAATTTGAAAACATATTTGTACCCCTATGTCCACTGCAGTGTTATTTATAATAGCCAAGATATGGAAGCAACCTACATGTCCTTTGATAGATAAGCAGATAAACAAATTATGGCATATATACCATGGAATGTTAATTAGCCATCAAAAAGAATGAAATCTTGCTATTTTCGACAGCATGGTTGGATCTAGATGATATTATACTAAATGAAATAAATCAGGGAGAGGAAGACAAGCACCACAGGATTTCACTTATATGTGGAATCTAAAAAATAAAAGAAAGGAACAAAACAAAAAACTGAAACAGACTCAGATGCAGAGAACAAACTGGTGGTTGCCAGAGGGAAGGGGTGGGGGAATGGTTGAAATAGCTGAAGGGGATTAAGAGGTACAAACTTCTAGTTATAAAATAAATGTCACAGGGATGTACTGTACAGCCTAGGTGATATAGTTGATAATATTGTAATAACTTTGTATGGTGACAGATGGTAACTAGATTACCATGGTGATCATTTCCTAATATGTAAAAGTATCAAACCACTATGTTGTACACCTGAAACTAATGTAATATTGTATCTCAATTATAATTCAGTAAAAATAATTTTAAAATTAAAAAGAGGAAGTGAGAGAGGGGGCTAGACCATCATCAGCTTGGCCAGAATGAGGAAGAGATTGGGTAGAGTGGCTCTGATGTCTGAATCTGGCTGACTGGGAGGATGACGTGCAGTTAGTGAAACTAGTAATGCAGGATGAAGACTAGGTTGTGAGAAGAAATATGACATTCATATAGCACTTAAGTTTAATTATTTAGGGATTTCAGACCACACACAATCAAATTACTTGTCCAAAGACACACTTTCCTCTAGTGAGGCAAGAACATAATCTCCTTGCCCCCAGTCCACAGTATTTTCCACTTGACACCTTCTTTCTCTTTAGTATTTATTCTGATTAGCAGGTGTTTACACATCCTCCTTCTGTGTAACAATTTTTTTTTAAAGCCAAACTATGTTTTTATTTTCTCTTATTCTTCCCTTAACATGGAGATAGATCCTTTATCTAATGAAAATGTATAATTGACACTCTGTATTATTTTCCTTGGGCTAAACAGTCTTATTTACTTTTCTCTTTTCCTGTGCATAATATCTCGCTGAAACTTGTTTGAATTCACTATGCCTTTGCCATTAGTAAGGGCCATTATTGCACTTTGAAGTTTCGTTTCAAGATGAAATGCTTACAAATTGATTTGCTCTAGTTTCAATGAGTTATTACTGATGAGTCTGAGTACATCATGCCAATTACTGGTACCTTATGTGATCAGCACTGCTAGGTAGTAACCGAGTGCAGCCCAGAGGTAGACATGGGAATTCTTGTCTTCTCAACCTCCTGACTGCTCCTTCCTTCCCACATCCTATCTCAGAACCATGTCTATTAGACTCCAGGCTTAAACTGATTTTAGGTTTCAGGACTAATGTATGAAGGTTCTGCTTAAAATGTGAACTTCTATGGGATGCACATTATTTTTAAATAACTTTCACATAACCACATTTAGAGTCCACAACAAGAAAAAGACAATACATTTTCCATATTGATAAGAGTGAGGAAACTGAGTCTAGGAAAATCCCAGCAACTCATCAGAGGTGACATCACGAGTAGTGATAGAAAAAAAAAATCAATCCACATATGTAGACTCTAGTCCAGGACTTCCCCCACCCTCTGTACGTCATTAAATGCTGACTCCAGAGTCATTTCACTTTGAGTTAATTTAATCCATCATCTGCATCACCTTCTAAATCTTTCCAAAGTCTCCACAATTGTCCATATCAAATGTTGAATGTAGTGACAAAACTGGGGACTCATGTCTATTCTGCTCCCACTTTTCCATGCAAGCATTTGTGTGTGGCGTATATATGTGTGTGAATGTGTGTTTGTGGGTATATGTGTGTGTAAGTGTGTGAATGTTTATGTGTGTATAAGCATATGGAGTGTGTATGTGAACGTGTGTGTGGAGGCATATGGGAGTGTGTGTGGCACATCTGAGTGTGTGTTTGTGTGGACATAACTGAATATATGATTGTGTGAGTGTGTGAGGAGCATATACGAGTGTATTAATATGTGTGCACGTGTGAATGTGGGGGGGGGCGTATGCAAGTGTGTACATGGTGGATGTGAGTGTGTGAATGTGTGATGTGTTTCGGCAAAGAGTGGGGAGAGGTGTTGCTCTCCTTGGATTTCTGTTGAGTCCTTGGATTATGAGAACCACAAAATGGTGCTAGTTTGTGCAGAGGGCATTGCACTGACCTGGGGTCCCCAACATTAGTTTGCATCCATTTTCTTACTAGCTGATTGAGTTAAATGACCAAAGGACACTCACTATGATCTGCCACTGCTCGGCTCCCCCAGACTCTCCCCTTCCCTTGGACTCAATACTCTGGCATTGCCTAAAATTGCTGGAAACTTCCTGTACCAGCCACACATTTCTTTTTTGCTGTGTCTGTGCCTGCCTTAAGTATTTTCTCCTTTCCCTCTATTCACCTAATAATCCTTATTCCCCTCATAATTCCTATTCCTCCTTGTTTTCCTTTTGGGATTAACTCTTGCTTCACAAGCAGTCATGGTGGACTGTAAATCAAGGTGCTCTACTTTCATCCACGCAAGAACTGAGATCTCCTGAGAGGAGGAATGTAAAGGAAGAAAAACTGGAGCTCATTCACCACAGCAGTGGTTTCCTGATGAGACAGCCATGTTCCCCAGGGTGCTCCATGCCTGTTGCCTTCACCTTCCCAACTGTTCTATGTAAACTGGAGACACTTAGTGCTCACCAAGTCTTCCACATGCTCCTCCACATTTTCCATCTTGCTTTGCAGTTATTTTGGGGCCATATGACTTATTTTGACCAATGGACTGTGAGAAGAAGTGATGTGTTTAGCTTCTGGGCCAAGAAGTTAAGCAACCTAAATGTCCATCAACAGATGAATGGATAAAGAAGAAGTGCTACATATATACAGTGGAATATTACCCAGCCATAAAAAAGAACAGAATAATGCCATTTGCAGCAACATGGATGGACCCAGAGATTGTTATACTGAGCGAAGTAAGTCAGACAGAGAAAGACAAATATCATATGATATTGCTTATATGTGGAATCTAAAAAAATGATACAAATGAACTTATCTACAGAACAGAGTTGCAGATATGGAAAATAAATTTATGCTTACCAGGGGTAGTGGGGGGCAGGGATAAATTGGAAGACTGGATGGATATAAACAAACTACTATATATAAAATGGATGACTAACAAGGACTTACAGAATAGCACATGGAGCTCTACTCAATACTCTGTAATGACCTATATGGGAAAAAAATCTAAAAAAGTGACTATACAAGGGTGAGTCAAAAATTATCTGCACTCTTGCTGTAGAATTTATTTTAATTAACTTTTAGAAAAGACAAATACATCATTTTTTGACATAACCTCCTTGCTTTTCAATACACTTTGTCCACCTGTCAACAAGCTTTTGTATTCCCTCATTAAAAAATGTTTTAGGCTGAGCTTCAAGCCACGGATGCACCACTGTCTTCACTTCTTCATCAGAAGTGAATCTGGCTCCTTCTTTATGGCTAACACTTGTGCAACCTTCCTTGAACTTCTCTATCCATTCATACACACCTCTTCGTGACAAAACACTTTCTCCATACTGTGCACAAAGTCTTCGATAAATAATGACATGAGGTACAGCCTCAGACCACAAAAAATGAATCACTGCACGCTGCTCTTCTTTCATGCAAATCACAAGTGGGGCATCCATTTTTGCTCACACCACAGTTAAAAATGAATGGATGTAACATGTTCACACCTGCATAGCTGTGACTGGGGAGATAGCAGCCTTGAACGTAAAGCACTGATAAGATAGTGTGGCCAACAGAAGTTTTAATATAACAAGAGTGTGAATAATTTTTGACTTACCTTCATATGTATGTGTATAACAGATTCACTTTGCCATACACCTGAAACTAACACAACATTGCAAACCAACTATATGCCAATAAAAATTAAAACAAAGAAACCCCCACAAAAAAACAAACAAAAAACCAACATGCCTCCTATATCCTTCAACAGATTACTACTCAGCCATAAAAAAGAATGAAATAATGCCATTTTGCAGTGGCATGGATGGACCTAGTGATTACCATACTAAGTGAAGTAAACCAGACAAAGACAAACATCATATGGTATCACTTATATGTGGAATCTAAAAAAAATGATACAAATGAATTTATTTACAAAACTGAAATGACTCACAGACATAGAAAACGAATTTATGGTTATCAAAGGGGAAAGTGGGGGAGGGATAAATTCAGAGATTGGGATTAACATATACACACTACTATATATAAAATAATCAACAAGGACCTACTGTATAGCACAGGGAACTATATTCAATATCTCATAATAACCTATAATGGAAAAAGATCTGAAAAAGAAACCAACACAACATTGTAAATCAACTATGCTTCCATTAAAAAAGAAAAAAGAACCTAAACCCCTGGGTCACTGTTTGGCAGATAACCCACCTGTATCAGACTAGAACATAAGCAACAGTCAAACCTCTGTTGGGTTCAGCCACTGTGATTTACGGAGAGTTGTTTCAGTATCTAGAGCTGATTACGCCAACCAATATAACTCTCTTTTGTTCTAGTTACATTATTTCCTGCTTTAGTTACCCAGAGTCGATTTCTTTCGCTTGTACCCGAAGAACTTAGATTGATCATCACCACCCAGGGCACACCAAAATTAGAGCACACCTATGTTACTTGTTTATGACTTTGTTTCCTTTATTAGGCTGTGAGCAATTAGAACCCAGGGACCGTGTTTATTCTTTTTGTATTGCTGGTGACTGGACTAGTGCTTGGTATAGAAAGAGTCTATATTTAGGCTGGCTAAAAAATAAATTCTTTTCTCTTTAGTGTATTTAATTTGATTTTTATTTGGCTTGATAAAAATAATGTTTTGATCTTTTGGAATAAAACCCAGTTGGGTTTGCTTTCCAGCTCAGACACTGGTTGACTTTCATCAAGTTAATTAACTTTTCTGATCTTCTAGTTCCTTATCTATCAAATGAGGACAAAAATATGACCAACACTGCAGAGTTATTGGTAAGATAAAATAAGAAAATGTCTACAAAATGCTTAGCATAGTACCTGATACACAGTGAGATCTGAGTAAACAGCAGCTACTACTACTATCACTGTGGTATAAAATCATGAGCCTTTATTTTAATCCACTTTTGTTTTACCTAATATTGATACCAACACGGCATAGTTGACAAGAGAATCCAATGGACTTTCCCCTTCACCTTCTTGTCTGTATTTAATCATCATCTTCTCTTCCTAAGACAACTCCATTTCCCTCATCCCCTCCAGTTTTCTTCTGTATTGTTGGTACACTCTGCCGAGATGCCTTCTTTACTGGTGTAAAAGTAACTAGCAATTCCTCAGGACATTTTTTCATCACAAGTAAGAATTCTTCTTATTCCTCAAATAAAATCTCTGTTATAAATAGTTTAGAGGTGCAGATTTTGTATAAAAAAAAAAGGAAAGAAAAACCACCATCTTTTCAAGATTTGCTAACCTGTTGGCAACCCTCACTGTTGAGTGGGTCAGATTCAGCAATGTGACCAGAAGTAATGACTCAAACTCAAAAGGGCTCAGAAAGGATCAGAAGTTATGATTCCTTGGCAGCTGCTTGATGCTCAATATTGAGTTGCTTTAGCAAACCACTCCCTTCTTGCAGCCAGATGACATTGAGCATGAAAAAATAAAACATGATACATAAAAAAAAAAAAGCATTCCCCACCTCACACCTGTCACCCTGCTACCCGCCCTAAGTGGAAGTCACAAAGAAAGGGATTTAAATGAGCTGTGAGACCTGACTGAGCTCTCAGGGGTCAGAGGTGCAGTGCATTTACACACCTAGGGGAGCCTGCTCTGCTAATGTACCTGTGCCATCAATTACCCTTGAAGAAATCACTTCATTATTTATGACTTAAACGTTCCCGTTTCAAAATGGTGATGTATGTCATGTACTGTTGCATTACCAATTCAATTATTCTTTTGTCATGCCAACTCTCTGAGCTGTGACAAGGGGTGGGGCAGGCTCTTCACAGCTGGCGAGCTGTAACGTTGTCCAGGAGCAGCTTTCTTCAGCTGCCGAGATTGGAGGATTTATGACGTAGCTGTCATGGAAGATGTCTGCCAATGACGGGAAATTGATGATCACTCTCTAAACATTTAGCAGCCCTTCATCAGTTATAATGTGGCCATCTTTAACCTGCCTTCCTTAACTGATAGTATTTCACGGTTTGGGGGATGCATTTAGAAGGATGAGGGAGACAGCCTGCCCCACAGAATCTATCACAATAAAATTCATTTTCTTGTTGCTTTCTATTTTCTTAATGTTATGAAACCAATTTTTCAGGAAGAGATGCTCCAGTGTTTTTGAGGAGGTCTTTTTTATGTTGGTAATCGAAAGGATGAAGTTGAGGTTGATATGATGGCAGAACAAATATGCAATGAGACGTGACGAGAGAGAATTTCAGTCACTCATGTGACTGTTATAGCCTCATGGTGGCAAGCATTGATTTTATATAATAACATAGCAAATGTCTGCTTTTCCTTCTGAATTGATTAGAATGGTGTTGGTGTCACTGGACGCAGCCAACGGAACATTTGTAATTTCAGGCCATACAATGCTTTTACATACCTGTATGTCAGAGGATTATCAAAACTTACTGATGCCTTCGTATTAGCAGAAAAACAGAGCACTGGATAAGGAGTTTTGTGGACAGCAATTGAGGGGGAAAATGTGATTCATGTTCCTTTGGTTTCCTTTTTTTTTTTCTTTTCCTCTTTTCCTTTCTTCCTCCCTCCCTTCCTCCCTCCCTTCTCTCTCTCTCTTTCTCCTTTCCTGTCTTTTTTTGTCCTCACTCAGTTCTCCTTTTTACTGGGCTGGGGTCTTTAACAGAAGAAGGTTGAGGAGCAGTGCATCAGCTCAGTTCTATATGGGATCTGCTGCCAGTCTGAGGTTGGGAGGAAATGTTGACAATGTAGTCACCACCATGTTTGTGGGAGGTTCCATTTCACCCTCAAAATGACCCCATAAGTTACTGTTTCTGTTTTTCTGCTAAGGAAATAGATTTTCAGAGAAGTCAACAACTTGACCAAGATGAACAAGGTTGATCTATTTCCAAAAAAACCCTCATCCTTACTGTATATCCAAATGACTCCCTACTTGTATAAAATTTGAGGCTTTCAAGTAGTGGTTTGGCCAAAAAGTTCATTCAGGTTTTTCAGTGGTTCTTACCAAAAGCCCAAACGAACTTTTTGGCCAACCCAATACATAGAAGGTGAGAACTTTATAACTTAAACTGCCATTTAGTCTATAATTAGTACAGAGATGGATCTAGTTTCTGCAAGACCTGAAGCTTGTTCAAATTTGGAACCCTCTTATAGTGAAAATAATGCAAAAATCATAAAATCACAATTAGGTTTAAGATCTTAAAAGAAGCCCATCAGGGGACTTCCCTGGCGGTGCAGTGGCTAAGAATCTGCCTGCCAATGTAGGAGATATGGGTTCAAGCCTAGGTTTGGGAAAATACCACATGCCGCAGAACAATTGTCTGTGCATCACAACTACTGAGCCTGTGCTCTAGAGCCCACAAGCCACAGCTACTGAAGCCCGTGTGCCTAGAGCCTGTGCTCTGCAACAAAAGAGAAGCCACCACAATGAGAAGCCGGTGCACTGCAATGAAGAATATCCTCTGCTTGCCACAACTAGAGAAAGCCTGCACAGCAATGAAGACCCAACACATCCAAAAGTAAAATAAATAAATAAATTTATTTTAAAAAATGAGTTGAATGTTGAAAGGAAAAAAAGAAGCCCATCAAGTGTGGGGCCCTGAAGATTAAGCTTATTAGTTGCCTGGCAAATCCAACCTGTGAATAAGTGTCAAGAAAAGAAATAAATCTATTGCCAAGTGGGTTCCACGTAATCAGGGCTCCTTGAAATAAAGTAGTAAAATTGTAGGTGGTTCCAACTGTGTGTTTTCAGTCAAGCAGTCACTCCAATCAACATGGCTTTTTCCTGGGCAAACCCTTACTAAGTGGTATGTGTCTTTAAAGCGGAAGGATGTTGTCTGCTTTCAGAATGAGCCAATAATCTTTGTTGAAGGGACAAGAATTTCCAATGGAAAAATAGGAACCCTTTTGGAAGTGCTAATCTGATTACAAACTTAACCAGTGTTTTAAGATCATGTTTCCAAGTAGCTCCAGTGCCCAAAGTTCCATGTCCTGTAAATCAAAACCAACACCACGACCACCACCAACAAATAATTTCAAATTATTCAAAAACTTCTGCTCTGGATTAATTAAGCCCTTCAGAAGAGTGGCTTTCAAGCTTTTCGATAAACACATCCAGAGAATGAATACATCTTAGATTATATAGTTCAGCCATATATATATATATATATTCATATAAGGGTGTGTGTGTGCATATAATATATACAATAATACATGCTTACTGCATGCAACTGAACTCTAATAATTTCTAATGCATTTTATTTTATTCTATTGTCTTTTGATTGAAAAATAATCTGCCTCTTAGAGATGTTAAATGTAATATTCCATGGTCCCTCTACAAGTAAGACATGAGAGTTAAATGCAGGTTTACTTTATAACCAGAATTAAAATTGCAGACTTTACACAGGAGAAGATATATAATATTTTGTCCTTCTCCACCTATGGTTAGGAAACAAAAAATCTGTCTTATGCATGAACTAATACAATTTTTCAGTCAACCTAAATGAATGTACATTTAAAAGCTTATTAAATTGAACCCCAAAACAATATATCTTTTAAAATTTATTTCTTCCTTCAGATATGCTCTTTGAGTTTGAGGCATTGGCAAAGGGTCCACAAGTATACTATCTCTTGTAAACCTCCTTCACTTTTATTTTTCACTCCTCTTTTAGCTAGCTTGTAAGTCACTTTATAGCAGCCCTCAGGGGCTCTATGTTTGTTCTTAGACTTGTTACAGAGTGCCATTATAGTTTCTTAAAATGAGTGATATTTAGATTATTTAAGGGCCCCTCATCCAAAACCTGAAATATATAAAAAGATGTTTTGTAAATAAATAAGCACATTAGCACTTTGGAGTTGCATTTGCAAGAGTGAAGCTCCATTCCTTGTATCTCCACGCAACACACCTTAATGATGCAAAGAAAATCAGCAGACGTCGGCTATCATCTGCAAATGGGTTGGTAGATACAGCCCAAGCAGCTGTGTCCAACAGTCATTCTGTCAAGTGAGTCACTTCCATGTGCACCTCTGTATACATGAAATATTATTCAGGATTATAACTCACAAATGCTTTAGAAATGGCCAAAATATGGATAAAAAAAAGAGATTGTTTCAGGGTGTTATTTAAAACTTGTGATAGAGTTGAAATAAAATTTCAATTCTTTTTCATTTGGAAAAGAAACACATCTCTTCATGTGCAAGAACCATTTAAATGAGCAGGTTAATTGGATTTTGAAAAATACCATTTTCTTCAATCAAAAATAATTCACTTAACTTACTTTTAAGCACCTAGAACATTTGCAATAATAACATGAATGTTTGGCCTAGGAGATTAAAGAGGGTTAAAACGAAGATAAAGAGGCAGACCCAATACATGAAGGAAAGTAAATAAAGAAAGAAACTTGAAGATTAAAAAGTCTTAGGTATATTTGAATCAGTGCAATGATAAAGCCATTGGGGGAAGACAAGTAATGGATAAATTATTACATTTAACCTTTCAAGTAAGAAAGGTCAAAAGGTAAAAATAAGTACACATGTTACAGAGTAAAATATGTGAAAAGTTCTGTTTTATATGTTAATTAAACAATAATTTAATGAATGCTTATAAGCTACCATGTGCTCTGCTAGTCACTGACAATATTAAAATGGAATTCTTGGTCTAGGATCTCAAGAATTTTATAATCTAATAAGCAGATATATGTGTAAATAAGCTATTAAAATGCAATGTTAGTTAAATCCTTTGACTGATGTATGTAAAATTCAATACGAACATTATCCTAGTTATAAATTTCATCAACTTCACAACTGAGCCCTTATAATGAACTGTTGGAAGACAATTCTCATTGGGTTTCTCATGCTCCTGCATGGTCCAGCCCTTCTGGACTAAACACATGTCTGAATAGTGAATAGGCTTGGAAGCTAGAGATAATGTATCCCTCCAGAGAGATGAAGAGACCCTCGGAGGCTGGAAAAGTCCTAGGGCAGTGAAGGTAAAGCTTTCTTCTTCCCCTCTCTAGAGACATTGGGTTAGATTCCAGGATAAGAAGCCTAGAGATACCTTTCCCTTCTTCCTTAGAGAAGAATTTCTTATATTTCAGGATAATTAGTAATCTTTCTCCAGAAGGTAGGATGGACAGATGTGCAAGGAGAACCACCAGAATTCAGAGTCTCCTAATTTTATGGTTCCTTTCCTGAGGCGTATGTGTGTGCAGCTAAAAACCTGCCTTTATTACGTCCGGTGAGGGGATCAGGGCATGCGGACAGCACAATGATGCTTTGGCTACTCTCTTCCATGCAAATAATAAACTATGTGTTTCAGGGTACCTCTGACCTAGGAGACTTGAGGTCTTTCACAGATACACACGTGTGTGTGTGTGTGTGTGTGTGTGTGTGTGTGTGTGTGTACATCTCATCAGCTAACCATATACTTCATTTTTACTCGTTGAGTTTATCATGGATTGAATTGTGTCCTCAAAAAAAAAAAATCATATGCTGAAGTCTCATTACTTCAGAATGTGACTTTGTTTGGAAAGAGTTATTGCAGGTACAATTAGTTCAGACGTAGTCATTAGCATGGCACTAGCCCAATATGACCAGTGACCTTCTACAAAAAGGGAAAATTTGGACAGATAAACACACACAAGGAGGACACCATGTGAAGATAAATAAAGAAATCAGAATGATGCTTCTACAGGCCAAGGAGCATCAAAGATTAGCCAGCAAAGTACTAGAAGCTAGGAGAGAGGCATGGAGCAATTCACTCTCTTCTCTCTCGAAGTCTTCAGAAGAAACCAACCCTTCGAATCACCTAGAACTGTGAGACAAGACATTTCTGTTGATTAAGCCACTTAGTTTGTGGTACTTTGTTAGGACAGCCCTAGCACACTAATATATTTATTAGTACCTATTTTACAGAGTTGTTTTGAGCATATGTAAACCATGTTTCCAAAGGGAATAATGTGGTTCACTAAACAATGAAAGTCCCTTCTCCCACCACAATGGTGAACATATCTCGGTCCATCTGCCCCTGTCTTCAACTCTTAATCTCTCAAAATCCTACCCTATCAGGCTGCTGGCTCTCTCCTTACGTGGCTGATGTATGCTTGAAAGCCATCTCAGGACACCTGTTCTTCTTGTACTGCAGGCCACAGAGTGCCTGGACTATTATGTATTTAATGTATATCTACTTCATCTACCTGTCTGTCTGTGTGTCTGTCTCTCTTTTTTCCTCCTAGGGAACTTAGAATTAATTCACTGTTGCAGGCAAAGGAGTAAACTGAAGTAGGATTTTGGCACAGCATGGAAAAAGACCCAGACCAAGAGTTAGTCAGATGTGAGTGTGAATTCCAGTTTCGCTACTCCATTATTACACGGGACAAATCACTTAGCATACCTAAGTATCCTTGTCCCTGTGCAAAACTGATTCAACAATAATTATTCTAACCATTTCTAACAGCTGTCAGGAGACTCAAAAGAGACAATACTCGTGAAAAAAATTATGCTATACAAATATGATCATTTTTATAAATCTAATTCTCCTTTTCAATATTTTTAAAATTAAAAAGAAACGATTGATTCTTAGTCTTTTTTATTTCCTATAGCATTTTCTACTGTCAACCTCTCCCCCTCTCATGAAACATGCTCTTCTCTGGATTTCTGTGACATACTACATTCCAGGTTTCATTCTGTTTTTTGGATTACTATTCTTAGCCACTGTCACAGGCTCATTCTTTTCTATGCAGACATTAATATTAAAGGCTGAAGTCTTGAAGACTTCATCTTAGGCTACTGTCCTGGTACATTTTCCCTAGGCTAGGCCACCCATACCCACAAATCATCATCTTTGCCCAGATAACTTACAAATGGATATTTCCACTCCAGATCTCTGAACTACAGACATAAATATTCAACTGCCCATGAAATCTCTTCTACTATCACTGAAGACACCTAAAACTCAAAATAGCCAATGGTAAACTTATGATGTTCCTAATTAAACCTTGCATCTCTCAGTGTTTACATTTCTATGGAGACCACCATATCCCCCACTGCCACCCAGAAATCTAAATATTCTGTTCTTCGCTCCTCATGTTTATTCCATTATATTTCTATGGATTTTAAATTCTGTATCACTTCAGATGCTTTAGCTACACCAAACAGAAAAATATGTCAATTTAAATTTATTTAAAATTAAATTTTTAAAAATGTCGGGTAATAATAAGCCCTAGCATAAGAGAGCTCCAGGGTTGGTTAAGTCACAGGTAATTCATCAGGAACCAATATTTTCCTTCACTTTTCTCTCTGCTGTCATTAGCAGGTCTGCCTTGTCCTCAGACTGTTTCTATTATAGTTGCAAGACTGCTGAAGCACATCTCAGTTTCACATATAAATTCAACAATGCCCAGTGGAAAAAAGGCCATCTCTTCTCAAGCACCTCTTTTTAAGAATGCAGAAACATTTTCCCAGAAGCCTCTCACTGGCTTCTCCCTTACATATCATTTGATTGAATTATATTACATGCTCATACCTAAATCAATTACTGGCAAGGGATCTGGACCCAGCTTACCCTGAAGCATGGAGGAGGGACGTTACCTGAACAAAAGCCAGTCTTCACTGGCAAAGAAGATGATGCAAAATAGATGCTGGGAGAGAACAACAGTATTTGCATCACTTCCTAAATATCTCCCAAAACTGATTGTTCTTTTCATCTTAATGTCAAATACTTGAAGTAGATGCTAGAGCTGCTTACCAAGGGTTGGAGTCCTCTTGCAATGTACCCTTTCCAACAGGGAGCAGTGGTCCTGGGCCTGGACTGTTAACCATACTTGGGAGATACAGTAGGCTTCACCCTGCACAAAATATACACACATTTAGAAAGGCTATAAGACAGCAAAAACACAGCATGTACAACAACACCGTAGTGAGCATAAACTCCAGGAATTTTCCCACTTCTCAACATCGCTCTGCACTTGGCATGAATGTCTTGTGAGAGATCCTACTGAGAAGGTGTGGAGAACCTTATCTCAGGGAAGCCATCAACTGTGGCATCTTTAACATTTTATCTCTTGCAAAACATACAGCTCTGTCGGGAGTAAGTGACCAGTGCCCATGACCCAGTGCAGGTACATCTCATTAATATAGGTTCCTCACTGAACAATCTTAGATACAGATGCTTGTTTTAGTACTTAGCACACTCAGCAAGGTACCATATACTTCCACATATTCCTTGAGTTAGAATTGCAAGGAAGGGGCTTCCCTGGTGGCACAGTGGTTAAGAATCTGCCTGTCAATGCAGGGGACATGGGTTCGAGCAACTAAGCCCGTGCGCCACAACTACTGAGCCTGTGCTCTAGAGCCCATGAGCCACAACTACTGAGCCCATGTGCTGCAACTACTGAAGCCCCTGCACATAAAGCCCATGCTTAGCAACAAGAGAAGCCACCACAAAGAGAAGCCTGTGCACCACAATGAAGAGTAGCTCCCCCTCTCCACAACTACAGAAAGCCTGCACACAGCAACGAAACACAGCCAATAAATAAATAAATAAATAAAATTATTTAAAAAAATCTTAATAACAATTCCTTCATGTTTAAAAGGAAAAAGAAAAGAATTGCAAGGAAGATACAACCATGCATTAAATTTTCAGTTATCCACAAGGTTAGAGCAGGATTTCTCAATTGTAGCACTACTGATATTTGGCCAGATTAGTCTCTGTTGTAGGGGGCTGTCCTGTGCGTTGTAGGATGTTTAGCAACACCTCTGGTCTCTACCCACTAGATGCCAGTAGCAATCAACTGGTTGTAACAACACAAACTGTTTCCAGACATTGCAAACTATCCTCTTGGGGGCAAAATCACACCCACTGGGTTAGAGAAAAGGCTACAGACTGGTTGCTAGCTTATTCCTTCCTGCATGGAGCATTCCCTACCTGCCTGATGTAATGCATGGTGCAAGTGACTTATTTCTTTTGTAATGAAACATGAGTTACATGGTCACTTCCTTGAGACAGCACTTAAAAGTGAGTGTACAATTCTCCAGGTTCTCTCTTCTGTGTAGGATTTGTGGAAACACTTGTATATTGTTGCCATAAGGTCAAAGCAGCCTGAAGTATTGTGCCTGGGGACAGATGTCTGGTCCATGGCAGACACTAAAAAAATGACAGGTAAACCTTTGTTTGATTTTTTTATGTCCTTGAAGTTTGGGGGTTGTTTGTTATTTCAGCAGAAACCTCTCTTACCTGGTATGACCCCATACTCCAAAGTACCATCGTCTTAGGTTCAGACAGCTATGACAGTCTCCCAATTGGCCTTTCGTACACACAGTGGTTCTCCTCTGATTCAGCAGTCATCTTGCCAGATATATACTTTAAAAAATGCAAATCTGATCATGCCATCCCTCAGAGTATAAGCCCTTACCGACCTCAGTGGCTTCCCATTGTGTGTAGGGTAAAGACGGAGCTCCTAGTTTAACCACCAAGCTGTGCATGATCTGGTCTCCTGCTTCACTTCCAGGCTCATCTTACACACCAGTATGTCTCACTTCATCTCCTTATTCCAGACATACTGACCTTCACCTCCTGGGAATTTGCAGACCCACCTCCCTCACCTGTTACCTGAGCTTAGTGCACTCTGTTTCCATTCCCTTTCTTCAGAGCTTGAGTCAGTTGTCACTTCTTCAGAGACGGACTCCTTGGCCCTTCAAGAAGCCCCATGAGGTCAGAAGCAATTTTCGCTGATGGTAATTTGCCCTAGTACCTGCTCCAAGGCATGGTGCGTAGTAGATTCCCATCTGTATTGATGATTAAATGGTTTAAAATACCACAATCCTACTGATAGAAATGTTCAAGGCTTGATGTTTCATTTAACCTTCTATACACTTTCTAATTATTCAAATGAGGTTGCTTTTAAAGTGATAAACCTGTTACATTGCTTGAGGTCTGAATGGATTCATGGTCCTGCAGACATTTAATGGAGTACTCACCTGAAATAATCAACTGGAACCATGAATTCCATTTATTTACAAGAACAAATAAAAGATGGCCATATTCTTATCCTACACTGTATCATACTGAAGTAAAGAATATAAGAACTCTGGGTTTGTTGAATTATTAAAAGCCATTATATGTAGCTGGAGAACAGAAGTTAGAAGCATATGACCCTGTCCTTTGGCTTTGCTCATTTATTTTGCTTAAGAACAGCACCTCATATTAGCATAATTCTTTTAAATTGTAAAATCACTTTCATTTGAACTGATTCTCATAATGACCCTGGTTGTGTTAGGACAGGACGTACGTCTCCACTGTGTAAAAGAATAACTATGGCACCGAGATTAAGTGATTTCAATACAAAAGTCTAAGTGAATAGTAGAGTCAATATATAGCCCAGTTTTCCTGACTCCCCACCCCTGGATTGTATGATGAATCTGTGGATATTTGTCATAGCAGAAATTTACAGTTGACAAATCAGGGGTAAAAGAAGGAAGCTGGAAATAAAGTAATACAAACCCTGGACTTTACATGATTTTCTGTTTACTAAAACAAAGCTATAGAAACAGTGTGTTTGAGTGAAATGACATCATAGTCCAATGGATACGTGTTTACCCAGAAAAATTTCCATTTAGTGGGCATTCAAGTGTTTGCTTAATTAGTATTATCATTATTTACCAAAACTTAATTCCAAGACTACATCTGTTGCTGCTCCAATCATTTTCTCATACAATAATTTTGCATAGAGTATTTGAAAGCAGAATGCAAAATAATAAAAAGAAAAAAAAAAACAAGGCTTCTGGTAGCTGCATCCAAGCAAATTGGCCGACTCCTATTGCTTTGAAGGAGAGAAATACCCTGAGATGGCCTTCTCATAGGCGACAACCAGTCAGCTGAGAAAGTAGCTTTCTAAATGCAATTTTAGGGTGGTTTGTGATATGCACAAATGATGTTGACTTCCAGTGTGGTGAGAGATTAGCTGAAAGTAAATCAACATGGCAGAATTTCAGTAAGGGACTCTCCATGCTGAGGCTGAATGACTATATGGTATGAATTTTCCCATGGACAACACAACTAAGAGAATAGAGCAGAAGTTCTGAGCCACAATGACCTGAATCTGACATCTACTGTTGCCATTAATGTTATATTCAGACAAATCCTCAGTGGCCTCTGAGACCTAAGGGAGCTCATCTGTAAATGGGACAACAATGGGGCCAATTATGATGGAAATGATGCAATGCCTGCAAGTAGCTATTCTGCTTGGCACATATTAACTATTACTCTTACTACCAATCCATGCAGTTGCAGTAGCCTTGGCAACTACTTTGAGTGAATCAGATGCCAACTAAGACATCCTCTGTCCTCTGTAACATCAGTCACCCAGGTGGTTCAACAATGCCTGTGCTGAAGCAGTGCTCAGGCAACCAGTTCACTGTCCCTGTAGGAGACACCTGGCAGCCTTTACCGGGTACCACGTGGGGCGCAGGTCTGAGGACAGGCACTATGGGTGAGTCAAAGGGCAGATAGGACTGTGAGATGTGGTGTCTAGCCTTCCCTTTCGTAGTTGTTGCAGGCTTGTGCTGTTACCAAGATTTATTTTTCCCCTCTGTCCAACCATTTATGTTTTATAACCTACTCATTTTTACCCAAACAACTCTCTCTCTCTCAACAGGGTCTCAACGGACTTCCAGCTGTGTAAGCTACATGAAAACCAGCCAAATACGCCCACAAGTTTTGAACATATGTAAGGTTAGTGTAGAAGATATTTCTATCAAATAATAAGTAGCATTTTCAGGACCTATTTTATATAGGAAGAGTTCAAATCTCTAAGGAGACATTATCTGTGAATAGGATAAATACCATTCAGTGTAGACCAGATGGACGGACTGAACTGTAGAAATACCTTGCCCATTGACTGAGTTCATAAAGACCCAATATCCCAAGAAAGCAGTCAAGAAAAAGAAGTAATTTTAATTGTGCTCTTTCTTTGCACTTGGCCCTTTGTCAGAATCTTCACATACTTTATCCCACCTAATAAGCACCACAACAAGGTCACATAGGTCTTAGTTTCCTTTTTCTTTTACAGTAAACTGAGGATCCAATTAAGGATATTGATTTAACTCAGATTCAGCTTAGTGAATATTAAGATTTTTATTTTAATTTTGTTATTTATGTTATTTAATTCAATCATCTAAGAAAAGATGAAGTTTGGTTCCAATCCTAAGTCTATTAAGTTTCTCTACATGTGTGTGTTTAACATGGAATTTTTCAAATAATTGAATAATTGAATAAAACATTCATATTAGGATTTCGTTGTAGTTCAGCAAATTAGAGCATTTCATTTAATTTTTTTTCATATTTCTATTTGATTTCAAGACTCCTTGAAGAATACAACAGTATTTGTGCATTAAAACAGATCATACCTATCATCAAGGACAGACTTCCACCTACAGAAATTCCCTCACAGTATTCCTGACAAGTAGCACCCAGGCTCTGCTTGATCCCCTCTAGGGACTGGGAGCGTCTCACTTGTAAAGAAGGCCCAGAGCATTTTTCATTAATTGCTGGTTGATCTGTCTTCTTGATCCAAACAGATACAGTGACTTCCTCTCTCAGCACACGGTAGAGCTAAGAGTGAGAATTCCTTCCTCTATCTCAGTGAATATATTAGCTGGAAAGTTGGCAGCATCCTAACATGCCTCACAGCATCACCTGTTTCATTTGAGAGTGATACTCAGGGGAAAGGCCTGGGGTGGGGAGAGAGGAGAGTTTAAAGATGAAGGGTCAACAAAGCAACAAAGAAGAGGAGGCCCATGAGCTGCATCTTTAAGATTCTGACTTCCTGTTATTGCTTTTATTGATTTCGGAATGATCCTCTTATTCCCTTTAGTTTTGTTCCATTTTCCTACAGTCTTCTTTTCATGATTGTACTGAATTTAAATTTTCAATGGAAAATAGTCATTTGTGCACAGTGGAGCTGGGTGCCTGGGGCAGGAGGTGGGGTAAACCTAGAATACAATCAGCAAGGCTATCTGCCCAGGTAGAATGGGATACAGAAATTCCCTGACTTCCTGTTAGTGTTAAGAAAAAACAGAATCTGGGAAAAAAAAAGTTAAATCTTTAAACTGGCTTGAGAAGCTGATCCTTAGAGAAATTCCTCCCAATACAGCAAGAATTTAAACTCAAACTGAGAACACTGGCAAAAGCAGCAGTAATCCTCAGAGGGAAGCCAGAGCTGGGCCACAAATCAAAGAGCAATATTAGAAAAAGCTACAATAATAAGAAAGAAACATAGCAAGACAGCGGAAGGGAGCTGGGGGACTGTAGGTTTTCCTTTTTGTTGGACACACAAGCCAGGAGTCTTGCTTTGTAAACTTCCCAAGAGATTGAACAAGAAATTACAGGCTGCAGAAGGGCTGGTCTGATGAAGAGAAGACTGAGATAAAAAACAGAGGCTCTTAGACCTGAGTCTCAGCTTTAACCCCACCACAGCCTAAATCTAAGAGCATCACCCTCCTCCTGCAGTAGCAGAGTGACTGATGCACTTGCCTGCATCTCTTTAGAGGGTACCCTCCTTTGCCCTAATACATGCTGCCCTTGTGCCCTTGGAGGGTAATGCTGGGAGCAAAAACAGAGAAGCCCCACCAAGCCAGGAGCCCTGCACTGCACGCAATGAACACCTTTTACAGGAAAGAGGCATTTTAACCATAGTCTTCTGTATCTTTGCATTCCAATATTTCCTGATATTTTCCCCCACTTATTGGAGTGCCATGGACATTTTTAGGATCCAATGAAGGGGAAGATGAGTCAGAAACACATTTAGTTTGGTATATTTAGAATCGTTCTACTGTCACTTTAATATATATACAGTGTAGAAACAGCAGCTAGGAGTAGTCCAGCCACTCGCTGTGCTAGTTCAATTGGCAAAGTGACAAAAAAGGCACAGGACCCAAGGGATGTCAGAAAATAGACGTGTCTTTCAGTGCCGGAAAAGAAGTATGTATGTACCTAAGTGGGAATAAGGTTTGATACATGAGGAGCTGGAGGCTAGTCTAGAGAAGTTCTCTCAAATCTACTAGTTCATATAACAAATAAGCTTGATATATTTTTCCCTAAACTTGAAAGCCCTACTAAAAATTTATGTGGTATTACCAATAAGAACTTGGTAGATAAAAGTAAGATAAAATAAACTTTTCTAAACTATCAAAAGATAAGAAAAAGTAACTTGGATCAAGCTTCTAGAAGAAATATTGAATTATTCTATTCTCTTTATAATGTTACAAAATTGATGTCATACAAAAAGACAATCAAAGAATTTACAACTGTAAATGTAGACAAAGGGTATCTGTTATAGAGATATGTCAGTTAATTAAAGCTATGTTTTCTAGATTTTATGATGTTTATGACATTTGTTCATTTTTAAAGTAATTTGTATTTGAATTTTATCATTGACATGCAAAGCGAATTTTGTATTCAGAATTTTGTATTCTTTTTCTTGAAGAGTACATCCCAAGTGGTTAAGCTTCAAACCCCACAAAACCTTCATCTGCTTTTGCTTCTTTCATTGTATTTACTATACTGTATCATCTTTTACTTGATTACGTGTCTCTGTTGCCTCCTGGGTGGCAAGGATTAAATCTAATTATTGCTAATATTCCCAGCACCTAGTGTAATCAGATCTGGCAGTCATTCAATATAGTTTTGTTGATTGAAAGTCTAATTGGTGGCTATTGGAAAGAAAGTGGAGTGTGCACATAGTCATGCTTCAGATAGGAACAATAAACCAACACCAAGACTGGAGGTGGTGGCAAACATTGAAGGGGAGGGACTTTCCTCGTGGTCTAGTGGTAAGAATCCTCCTTCCAATGCAGGGGATGCAGGTTCGATCCCTGGGGGCGGGAACTAAGATCCCACATGCCGCGGGACAACTGAGCCTGCATGCCACAACTACTGAGCTCTCGCGCCTCAACTAGAGAGGCTGCGTGCTGCAAACTAAAGAGCCCACGTGCCCTAGAGCCTGCATGCCAGAATTGGAGAGAGAAAACCCACGTGCCACATCTAGAGAGAAGCCTGTGCACCACAACGAAAGATCCCACATGCCTCAATGGGGATCCCATGTGCCGCAACTAAGACCCAACACCGTCCAAAAAATAAATTAAAAAAAAAAAAAAGCTGAAGGGGAGACTGGGGACATTTCAGGGCACTGAATAAATGGTGAGAGGATGGAGGAGCTCCAGCAGAAAAAAATAACTGGATTATGGAAAAGACTACTAGGGTGCATTTGGGAACAAATGGTAGACATATATGATGCCTAAAATCTGTAGCTGTACTTTCTCTAGAGGAAGTGGATAAATTTCTTTCTGGAATTAAATGTGATCACACATACATCATTTACCTTCACATCAGTCACATGGTAGGTGGTCAATAGACACAACTGTCCCTCTCCTCACTAACTTTCCTTTAAGAACACAAGTTTGGGCCCAGAAACTAGACAGAGATTGAAACCAACACCACATAAATAGGATGGTCTGGAGTTTAAAACCTATTTCAGGCAGAGTGAACGCAAGTGAGAATGTGCACCTTCTCCCCTCTACTAGGAGACTGAGCTGTGTTGGAACTAATTGTACTGGACTGAAGTAGGTAAAGTGGAGAAAGGGGCGTAACGGAAAGGAGAGAGAAGAGAATCCAGCCCAGAATCTTACTCTCCTCTCTCTGCAACCCCATCTAACAGTGGTCCTTCCTACCCCTCCAGGGACAAGATGGGGTGCTCGGCTTAGGTCCCCAGGAGGCTCATTTCCAGGGGGGCTTTGTACAGAATAAACTTTAATTGAAATGTGCCTTAATGGGTTTTGCATTTAGTTAGGCATATCCTCTCACCAGTAATTCCTTCCCCTAGACAGTGGCAGCTCACCCACTTACCAACATTATGGCAATTTTCCCTTCACTAGAAATCTCCCCTAAGTGTCTACTTAGGAAGCTCTTTGTTTGATGTCGTTGACATGTTAATAGGAACAGCTCTGGGTTTTCTGCAGCTGTGAATACTGAAAGCTGAAGAAAATTTGAGAGAAGCTGGTAGGGGCATTCCACATTCCAAGTGCCACTGTTGAATGCTAAGTGGAAAACAAAAGGATTCAGAGCAATAATTAAAAAGTTTTGAACACAAAGTTTGATACAAGTTAAAATTTGAAGAGTCCAGATCAACCATTTGTTCCAAGTAAGTGGATAGAACCGCAGAGGAACAGCTGGCCCATATTTAAGTCCTCTTAGGCTTTTATACAAAGTCTATAATTAGGAGTTTGCTCATTTTTACATTTACACTAAAGGCTGAAGCCCATTCATTAATTTTATTAATGATGAATCACCATTTATTCTTGAACAAGGCACTTTGGGGGATAAGTCAGGTATAGTCCTTAATGCGGAGGAGTTTACATTCAAATAAGGAGAACAATTTTGGACACAAATGAATTAGATGATGGATGTAATCAGGGTCACAGCTGGAAACAATTAAGGGCTAGTCATGTTCCTATGAGGGCCAGGCAATTTGGGCCAGGATGGTCCAGAGAAGATGTCATGGCCAGAAGCAATCCCAGGCCCCCTAATGATTATGGAGAGACATTTATCTATGTTCTGCAATAATAGATCGGCCCATTTTCCCTTTATGTCCTTCTAGCTTAGCAATGAAAATGGATGATTGTTTTGTACACCCTGAACCGGGGAAGGAGATGTTGTCTCTGGAAATTCTTCCCCAAGGATGTTGCTGGGTGGAGCAGGTATGGACCCTCAGAGTTGCCAGCTATTTTCAAGCAGGGGGAATCCAGCACAATGTTTGTGTTGAGGTCACTTTTCTTATGCACCAGTGTGGGATCAGATTAAAGGTGTTCTGAAATGTCTTTCATAAAGAAAGAGATTAAATGAGGAACCTCTTCAGAAGACCAAATGTCTCCCATGCTGCAAGCCATTTAAGGTCCTGCTGCAGGTGAAATAATTTTCTATAGTTTATTATGAAGGAATCAATTTAGTTTCAAAGGGCAAGGTCACACACAAAGCAAATGGATGGCAATAAGCTTCTTGAATACTTATTTCTATGGCTGCTTCCATGTGGGGATAAAAGAATTCAAAAAATGGCAACAGACAGAACTTGGTGTCTATCTTCTGTTTCATGCTGTAGCATCTCAAGCTCCTCTGGTTGCAGACATCTCCAAGGGGTATTATATGTGGGTTTGTAAGTGTGGTTTACCCAACCATGCATTTCTCATATTTTCCCTCTTTGGTTCCAGCAGCTACTCTGATGTCTTACCCTACATCTTTCCTAGTCTAGCCCATGCGTTGATACTCGAATTCCAGGTGTCTTCTGCCATCAATACATGACTAGCTTTCTGATCCTATTCTATATGTCCACATGCTGTAAAATCCCCCATCTGTGGGGAAAAGTTGTCATCTCCACTTGGGATACCATTTTGTTTTATATGCAACACAATCATGAGCTCTTTTATTATTGAAGTAGAGTTGATTCACAATACTGTGTTAGTTGCAGGTGTACAGCAAAGTGATTCAATTATACACACATATATATCTATTTTTTTCCCAAATTCTTTTCCTTATTGGTTATGTGCTCTTAGAGCTTTATAAAGTCTTGTGACGAAGGCCTTTCCAGTACCACAGAGCTTCACTGTGTTCTTCTCACAATAGGGATGTGCACTCTGGTGGTGATGTGGAAGCTGGGACGGGGCCATCTGGTTAACAGACATCATATTGCACGTTGTTTCCCACTAACCCAGACCCACTGTCAAGTGTGTATATCCCAACTCTCACTTTCCACTGGTTGAATTCTTTTCCAGGCTGAGTCTTGTTTTCTCTTGCAAATAGGTCTCCAATGGCTCACCCCACTGCCTTTCAGGCATGTTAGAAATTCCAAAATGTGTGGCAAGTACACAGCTTAGAGCAGATCTTTGGACTCAATATATTAGGATGACTTGCTATTTGTAACTTGCCTCCAAATAAGTACTCTTTGGTGACTGGGCAAAGAGAAATATACTATAGCTTTATCTAATCCATAGATGAGAAAAAAGCAATGACTCGGAAACATGGAAAGAGTAATAAACACCAGGTTCTTGTCGGCCCATTTGCTGGGAGCTCTAGAACTCGTGTAAGAATTTTGCCATGAAATTTGGGCTCAAAGAGAGGGAAAGCTAACATTTAGAGTCATGGAATGTATTAAGTAATTTAATTAAGACACACATTTAATGTCACATCATCCTTTTCTGTACATGAAGAAACTCAAGTTCATAGCAAATGATAAGGTATCCAAGGCATAAACCTAGGCCTATCTTATTGTTGTTGTTGCCCCATTATTGTTTTCCACTGTGATACAAAGTTTAGTCTTTTAGAATCCCTGAACTGAGACCCCAAGAAATTAAGGCCACCAAAACATATTTTGGATATTAAGTCACAAAAATTAAATATAAAGGAAAACGGGGAGGTGTGTTTTAAAATCCAGTATTTTAAAATCCTCTGTTGATGTCTAATCCAAGACCTCGTTTAAGACTGTGTCTACTGGATGCAAGCCAGGCAGTCTGGCTCTAAAAGCTCTGCCATTAAATGTAAAGCCAGTAATGAAACTTGGCAAATAGTATTTCTATTAACTTATTAGTGCCTCCCTCCATATAAAAGGAGGAAGAGGGATGGAAAGCCCAGAAAAATTGCAGAGGGAATTCCAGTAGTAAATATGGAAACCTTCTGGCATCTCTGTAACACGCTTCCTGTGATTTTTGCACCTGCTCAGTTTTCCTACCTGTTGGGCTGACGGTTACACATCACACCATCAGGACAGGTGTGAGCTGCCTGAGAGCAATCACCACTGACAGGAGTGTGAACCCGAAACCAGTCTGTGTATCATCAGAAGACCAGGAGAGAAAGCAAATCAAGCTGACTTCATTGATTAAAAAGAACTTGGACTCAGGAATCAGACAGACTTGGTTTCAGGTCTTAGATCTGTTCTTATTTGCTATTTAATCTTGAGCAAGTTGCTTAACCCTTTGGCATGTCAGTTTCATCAAGGGAAGTGGAGTGTTAACATCTAATTCATAATATTGGTCTTGAATTATATAACGAAGAGCCAAGGATGAAATTTGGTTCTATGTCTCATAAAACCTCAGCGGACAGAGTCTGGAAAAGTCACCATTTGTAACTACAAGTAGTCTCATTTACACAGAGGCAGTCTTCAACATTCCTCTTGTTTTTTTTTTTTCTATGAGACCCACAGAAAGTACCCTTTAGACAGAAAAAGAAGTAAAATACTATTTTTCTCAAGGAAAGCTCAACAGTCACTATTAACCAAATGCAGATTTTTTTTTTTTTTTTGGTAATAATTGTAGGATGCAGTTTATTCAACAGTATACACGTTTAGACTTTTGTTTCTTTGACGTATTTTGAGCAAAGCATTTCTTTTCTCTTTTGCTTATGTTATGTACTGTTTATACACGTTTGTTTCTTGTTGTTGGCTTGTGTATGGTATATGGTAATGAGGAAAAGAGAACAGCAGACATAATTCAATAATACAAGGCCAGAGCAGACAGTATCATTCATTACTTCATGTTTCAGTTCCTATTCAATTTTATTTATATAAAGTTTATTTCTCACTTAAAGTCCTACTTGGAAATTTTCTTTAATTCAGTGTATGATGCTTCTTTTATTTTTCTATCCTATGTTCCTTTTATTCTCCTTTCTGAATTCTTTTCTCACCTATTTGTTTTCATTCTGAACTGTAATTCACACTCGTCCTGTGAACTTAAAAGTTGTAACTGCATGAGGTGGTTGCAGTACCAGCAGGAGAGGGAGAACGCAGCTGCAGCTTAACCCACATTCACTAGAGAATTTGGCCTTTGTTCATCTGTTTCACTAAATGACTGCACCGTGATATTCTAACTACAAGTGTGCATATATGTGTATGTGTATGCATACACATATGACTGTGTGTGTGTGTGTGTGTGTATATGAAGGTGTGCAGTAAGGTTATAACCTGGCCTTTGCTTGGTGAGCAAAGCCCTCAGTCCAGCATGAGGCTCTGGAAAAAAAAATCTCATTTCCCCCACTTTTGATGAGATGCTAAGCCAATTAAGAGGGTTTTATAGTATTAAGAAAAACAATTTCCCATTTTCTTTGATATTTTTTCTTACGTCTTCAGTTTAGTTCTCTCCAAATTAGTAGTCACAGTTCTCAGGCTTTGTCAGAAGTTTCTTCTTTCCACAGTAATCTTCCAGAAGTGGAGGTGGTACCAAAATCTGTATTAAGCCCTGCTCTCCACTCTGTCTCTTTCTTTGTTGGCAAAATTTCAAAGTTTAAAAAATAATATTGTAGACATTTTCCCTAATTAATTTTTTCTGGTGACCTTTTTCTAAAATTTATTTTATAATAGGAAGAGTTTCTAATAGTTTCATTCTTCAAGGTTTACCCATGAGTTGTAGTTTTATATATGAAAGCAAATAATTACATGAATAGATAGATGAGACAACTTAAATATTCCATGACAAGCGAAGTAAATTGTATGATAACTATATTATGAAGTGGATACAACAACATATTTATGGAAATGTTTTAAAATAGCAATTGGAAATCCTTAAGTTCAAATGTGAAATGTTAAAAAATACGTACAGAAAATAGCCTTAACTGTGTAAAAAATATAGAGTTTATGGCTCAAGAAGCCTAACCAAACATACGTGTTTACCTCTCCCTCACCCAAAAATCCCACTGAAATGACAGAAGGAATATAATTATAACAAATCCACAAGCGGCGTGGCAGTTACATACAGTTGGGAAGAGAGCCTCCAGTACATCAAAGTAGTACAAACTTTTTAGAAATTTTAAAAACACATGAAGTTCCATGACCACAAAAACCATCAGTTTCTGAATGACCTTGTCTATCACCACCAGAAGAGTTGTGCAAATGTCATCTTTTATTCTATAATGTCCCTTTATAAGAATTTATCCTAGCTTCTTGTATATCTTTCCATCCAATATTAGCTCCTCTGTCTGATGTTCAGAGTCTTCTAGGATATGGTCCAAACTTCATTCAATTCTGTCACCCTTGTCTTCTCAGTAGGAAAATCCCTTTATCTCCTCAATTTGCTCATGCTGTCTTCACAGCCTGAAATGCAGACTCCCCACTTTCAATTCACCATTACACAAATCTCTATATTTAAGGTTTAAAGAATAATTTTTCTCTGACTTCTGGGATCCCCAAATAATTAATACCCATCTGTAAATTCATACTGATTGGGCCACATTTGTTGATTACAAGTTTGATCACTTTTTTAAGGAATTACCTGCCCCTTGAGGGCGTTCTTTTCTTGTACATTTCATGATATGTAACTCCAGGCCATGGACACAGAAGATGTTCAATAGATTCTGGATTCTTTGTAGTGCTTTGGGCACATCATGCTTCCATCTATCTCCAGGCTTTGGTTCAGGCTCTCTCCCTTGCCTGGAATACTTTTATTGCCTTCACTTTTTTAATCAAATACCATCTTTCCTTATAGAGGAAATTTCTTGACTTTCAGTGACTCTCTGTGCTACCTCTGTGCTATGAATTCTCCTCAAACAGAACAAAGATCATACTGTAATTATTTGCATCTCTATCTCTCCCTTCCCCTAGAATGTGTATAGTAGACAGAATCCTCAGGTGACTACCAAGATTCCCACCCCTGATACATAACCTTCTCCCTTTGAATGTGGGTGAGATCTGAGAATACCATGGCTATTATTCCAATGATTAGGTTACAATAAGATGACTTTGGGTTAATTAAGAAGGAGATTTCTTGAGCGCGTTTGACTTCATCTGGCAAGTCCTTAAAAAGGACAGACCTTTCTGAAGTCAGAGATTCCAAAGTGAGAGCGTGAGAGGACTGATGGAGAAGGCTATGGGCCAAGGACCTCAGAGTGGCCTCTATGAGTCGAGAGCAGTCCCTGATAGACAGGTAGTAAGACAGGGGGACCTCAGTCCTACAACCACAAGGAAATGAATTCTGGTGACAATCTGAGAAACTTTGTAAATGGGTATCCTCCCTGGTAAAGCCTCCAGATGAGGATATAAGGTCAACACTTTGATGTCAGCCTTGGGAGACCCTGAGTGAAGGACCAAGCTGAGACATGCTAGGCTCTTATCATACAGAAGAGAATCATGGAGGTTATCAATTTGTCTTGTTACAAGCTGTTTCCATTTGTGGTGATTTGCTACATAGCAACAAAAAAAGGAACATAATATGAGTGTTGCAGTTTTGGTTTCTTGGGACCCAAGATTCGGCAGATTCTGAAATGGAGGTGAGGATGCAGAAAGCTTGTGGGGGAAGCTTTTAGAGTGAACACCTCAGGAGGAGTAAAGAGAACAGGACTGAGTAAGAGGAGGAGTCGGGCTGTGCTGCAGCCACAGTGAGGACCTCAATCCTTTTCATTAGGAGCTCAGACACTGGGATAGTCCTTCACAATTGACCAGTCCCTCCTGTACTCCCTCCTTGACCAGTCATTGAATGCAGGCTGCCCCCAGGAAGTGCACGTGGCCTTGGATAAGGCAAATTTCTTCAATGAAATGTTATTGCTAGGCTGGACTGACAGCTGAGGGCAACAGGGAACATTTTCTTGGTTGTGCAAGATGCTCCACCATGAGCTTTTTAAGTGCAGGGACCACATCTTCTTCATTTCCATAGTCCCTCCAGCTGGCATCATGCCTATTACAGAGAGAGTATGCAATACAAGTTTTGGAAAACTCACCTAGTGGAAACATTCCTAGTTTGTTAATAATTGGTACAATACACACTGGAAGTATTTGTTTCATGGTCCCAGGTACTAGGCTTTTTATTTAACAAATTATTATTGACCACTTATTATATACCTGACTCTCTTTTAGATAGTTGGAATCAGACAGTATATGAAACAGGCAGACTCCCACTTTCGTAGACAAACAAAAACAAAAACAATAATATACATGTGCATATACACACACCAAAGACATGTGTAACATGTATAACTGTGTGTGCATACATATGCATACGTGCATAGATATCTATATATTATATTTATATATTAGTAAAAGTACTTTATTTCCTTTTATATTGGCTTTACAGCTTATTTACAAAGTTAGGAAGTGCACATATGCAATGAGAAGCAGAAACTGTGGAGCTGGGTAAGAGGATCAGGATTTTTGGGGTAGGACATGGATGGGGAGCAGTTGCAATTTTAAAATAGGATAGTCAAGCTGAGTCTCATGGAAAAGGTGGCATTTGAGCAACGACCCGGAAAAGACGTGGGGGAGAGCCATTCCAAGGGAAGGAACAGCTAATGCAAAATCATAAGGGGGGGTCATGCTAGTGAGATGTTTCCAAACACCAAAGAGTCCAGTGTGGTACAAACAGCAAGTGAGGGGAGGGTGCTAAGAACAAAGAGGCTGGAGAAGCAATAGGAGGCCAGGTCAGGTAAGGCCCTGTAGGCACTGGGGACTTGACGTTTTACTCTGCGTGACTGAGTTGGTTTAAGAGAGAACTCACATTGGACGCTCATGTTATGCCATGCAGTGTGCTGAGAACTTCACCTGTGTTCGTATGTTTATTAGTCCTCACATAAACTCTGTGTATAAGGTAGTATTACTAATATCCCTATTTCATTAGTGAGCACACTTGGTTTTAAAGAAGTTGATTAACTCACCCAAGGTCACACAGATGGTAAGTTATGAGAGCTGTATCTAGGCTCCTCACTCCTAGGTATTGAATCGCAGCATCATTCTGACTCCCAGCTGAATGGCTTCCATTTGATTCGGTAGCATCTGCACATACAACTCAAATGGCCACTGCTGTCAAAGGGTACATTGGTAAAATATCTTAACACTTTCCCAGCCAACAGAAAGTGCATTTATCTTCAACTGAGAAAATAAAAGTTCTGTCATCATTTGCCATACTATCACCAGCCAGCAAACACTTGTCCTGCTTCCATGCTGCATTTTGGGTTCTCTGGAAAGGCCTTTGTGAACAAGCCCTCTGAAAGGCAGGGGAGAGAGAGGCTAGTGGGTAGAAGGGAAGTTAGCCCCAAGGCAGCCCCAGTGACAGCCTTGACTGACCTCCCAGGAAGTCCTGGAGCTCGAATGGCTCAGTAGACTTGGGCCAAGATGGCCAGGCCTTTGTCCAGCAACCCATTACTGGCTGTGAGCCTTTGAAGCAGGGACTAGAGCACAACACCTTACATGGTCACTGCAATCCACTATGTGCAAAAAACCATCTCTGGTTCCCTGAGTTGTCCTAGTTGCTACAAGACAAGTACAAGCAGATCTCTAAGCATGTACAGACCATCTCTAAGCATGGTCTTGATGATGTTGGAAATATAGCTTCAACCTCATGGAAAAAGAAACAGCGGCAATATACAAATCCACTGACATTTCCCCTGCATTTTGTGTGCACAGACACTTGTGGTTTATATCTATAAATTTAAAGCTAATGAGAATTTTTACTGCTGCTATAACTTTTTAATCTAAAAAGATTCACAAATACTCTTTTGTGAAAAGAAAAACTTAGAATTGTGAAGTCTCACATATTGGGGTGATTTTTGCTTTTGGTCTTTTTTTTTTTTTTTTTTTTTTTTTTTGAGAGGAATAGAGACGAGGAGAGGTGGCATAGGAGAATGTAACACTTTTCCCCAATTTTTCTACCTCATTCACACTCACCTCTCCTTTCCCTTTCATGGTTGCTGAGGCTCTAGGTAGTCATTTGCTGCCAGAAGGGCAAGTATCCCAGGGTCAAAGGGCATTATCTCTCCATGGCTGAGCTGCTGCCGGCAGGTGAGTGATGGTAAGATGTTACTGTTGTTATTACCAGCTTTGATGAGCCAAAGATGGAGCTCAGCTTAAAGCCATCTTCATCCCCAGGCTTTTCTTTCTTTTTCTCCTGCAGAGACAAGAGTGGTATCTTCTGCATTTTATGGCTTTATTTTTTCAATATTCCCAAGTCAGCCAAACTCAAAGGACAAACAGTCAAATTCCTTTGCTTTTCATAACCTGTAAAGAATTTAGAATATGTCTCACCATGTCTCTCCTCTTCACACAGGAAAGTCACTAATGGAATTCCCACTGGGTTCATAATAAAAGAAGGCCAGGCTTTCATCTATTAATTAGCATATTAGTGTGGAGGACCACTCACACCTGAAAATAAGGGTGCTATTTTGCACTGTCTTATTTTCTGAGAAAGCAATGACTTGTATTTTTATATAAACTCTGTGTGGTTTTTATCTACATTTAGAAAAATTCAGCGTATATATTTCCCAAATACTGAAATCTGATAAACCCACATGCCCTACTGTTACACAATCTTCCTTATCTGAGAACTACCCATTCCAAAATCCTACAGGATGCCTCCTATCAATCACTGAATGTGCAGGAATAAGCCTAATTCTTAGCTGTATAAAGGACTTGAAAATTGTACTCTTCTGGTAATTGTCATTGACACATAAACCTGAGATATTTTGAAACAAGGATACTCCAGTTAACCTTCTCCACTATTTAACACAGTCGGAGGCAACACAGATTCTCCATTCTCTGAGATTGTTAGGAAATAAGGGGTTCCAGAACCTTACTAACCAACCATAGAATCAAAGACTGTACTCAGCTAAAACACACTGATTGACAAAGTCTTCACTTACGTGCCTCAGAATGTCAGCTCTCAGGAAGCAGAGAAAACACTAAGGGGAACAAAATCTCTAGATGATTTGCAACTAACTAAGAAAACATATGCATATACGGAGGTAATAGGTACCTTGGGAAGAGTTTATGTTCATTTGCCTATTGACTGAAACATTTGTTTATTTATTCAATAATCAAACATTAATTGAATGCCTATTGGGCTCCATGACTTAAGGATACAGAAATTAAAAACTCAGACCTTGTCTCGGCCGCAGAGATATACAGAAAAGGAAACACATGTATGATGCAATAATCTGAGGGCTTCCCTGGAGACACACTCAGGGAAACATGAGAGGGTAAGGGCTAGAAGCCTAGCTCAGACTAGCAGCTGTGGAGAAAGGTGTTTCGGCAGGAATTCCATATGACGTCAGGCTTGAAGTATAGTATAAATAAGCCAGGAGGCCCAGAGATAATCTGGGGGTGGTAGTGGAGGTGGATCGGGGTTACGTAATGGAGAGAAGGAGCAGTACATGCAGAGCCACCGAGGGCTGGACTGGGAAACCACAAGTAATTCAAGATGGTGGCAGTAGAAACAACGGGGCTGGAACCAGTGAGGGGTGATCGGGCGTAGGAAGGCAAGGGCCAGATCATCGGGATCTTAAGCCTTGCTTAAAATTTTGGATTTTATCCTGAAGACAATAAGGAGCCCCTGAAAACAAGGAAGTCCTATAGCCATTTCTACGTCACAGCTGGGGGCTACACCCAGGGGTTTCAAATCCATGAAGACCATGAAATTAAACAAGATCTTCCAGACCAGCATATTTTCTTAATGAAATAGAATCAAGTAGAATGGAAAAGAAAATACTAAAATATATTGTAGGGACTTCCCTGGTGGTGCAGTGGTTAAGGATCTGCCTGTCAATGCAGGGGAAACAGGTTTGATCCCTGATATGGGAAGATCCCACATGCTGCAGAGCAACTAAGCCCGTGCACCACAACTACTGAGCCTGTGCTCTAGAGCCTTCCAGGCACAACTACTGAGCCCACGTGCTGCAACTACTGAAGCCCACGCTCCTAGAGCCCGTGCTCCGCAACGAAGAGTAGCCCCCGCTCACGGCAACTAGAGAAAGCCCACGCACAGCAATGAAGACCCAACACAACCAATAAATAAATAAATAATTCTTTTAAAAAATTAAAAAAATAAAATGTATTGTAAGTAGTGTAAGTAAGTATTGCTTTGTGAAATGTGGGTGTTAGATCACAAAGTAAGTTTTTCTTAAAGAGAGCTGTGGTCAAAACATCAATAATTTGAGAAGCAGTGTTTTAGAAAGGTAAAGTTTCAGGCAGCTGAAAGCAGGGAGATCAGTTAGATTATTATTATATCCAATAATAAAAGTGAAAGAAAGATGGGCTCTTTGGACCATGGAAAGGACTGTCACTTCATTTCTCTGACATCTCTGAGGTAGGCAAACCCACCAGACTTTCTATTTTATGCACTTGTAATAAGAACAGCCCCATCCTTGTATCCAGCACTACTTTTGCCATTTTCTCCATCTGAGATGATATTGCCCCTGTTTCTGTATGAAAAACCCATTATTCAAAGGATGGTTAAAACGCTCCTTTTTCTGTGAAATTTCCCAGATCTCCCTGCAGATCTTCCCCTGATCTCCTGTGTTTCTCCAGACATAACCTAATATCAACCCCTTCTTATTTTTTATCACAGTCATTGATGCAACATGTACCATAAATCACTTTCTGTCTTAGCCTGTCTTCACAGTAAGTGACATTATTTGAAAATGGCTTTACTGTTGGTCGTCTTATTTCTTTTTCATTTTCCCTCTTCTAGAATGTTAGACACTTGAGGGCAGGATGGGGACTTCCTGTTCAGTGTCTTCGGAACTAGAAGAGGGGCTGGCAGTGATGAAAGACTTGAATAAAGTGATGAATGACATTGTCTCTTACCTGAAAGAACTTGAGGCAGAACCGCTGTGTGACCTGCACCCTGACTCCGAAGCATTGACTTCCTTATAATAACTCCAGGATCCTCATTCTGGTTCCTGTTTTCCCCACTGCGCCAAATTGTTTCTTTGAACAGAAGAGCCAAAAAGAGTGAAATTAAATGTTAAGTAGATTCCATTTTGAAATTTTATTCAGATTAAAAATGAATTGTGGTTGTATTTTCACTCCCTGCTAAATCCATACATAATGGATATCTTACCTGCATTATATTTACAAAGCATCAGTGTCTTTTTATTCTGTGACTTTAGGAAATTTTTCCAATGTGAATTCAATGTGCCGATGCCCTGTAAGAGGGGGGCAAGAAGGGCACATACATTTTGGAGCTTCCCAAGTGGGCAGTGTTGGCAATGGTCCGGAAGTCCTGTCCCAGTGGTCTCTGGGAAGGTCTCCAACCCCTTACCCACTTTTTTTTCTCTTGTTTATTTTTAAGAAGCAAGAAAACAGAAGAACATGTTGAACAAATAACACTTAATCATACTCTGTGGCTTTTTTGGAATTAAAATAATTAGTATTACATTACCATTTTACCAAACATCTCACAATCCTCTTGTTTTAAAGGCTGACAACACTTCCTAATTTAAAAGTCTAACAAACCTAGTGTTTATCCAGTGATCAAACAACCCTGCCACTTAACCCTTTGTGCTCCTCTGTTGAGAGTATCTTGGGAACCTGGCTTTAGAAGACCTGAGCTATCTTTTACCTGATTCAACAAGGTATTAGCAAAACAAAGGGATCCCTGAGAAGTCAAATGCAGGCTAAAACCAGAGACTTTTCAGCACTGAGATACAGGTATCCAGTCTGGTGTCCATGCTAATGGCTGATGGAAGAATTTAAATGATTGTGTAAGCTGACCACGTACAATGATTTAGATCTCACTTGGGGCTGACTGCTTCTATACAGTGTCATAATGTGGTTAAGAAAGGGAAAAGAGTGAATGAACTCAGGAGATCTTGATTCTAGTTACTGCTTACTATAAATTAGTTGTAAAACAATTAGAGGATTTTAAACAAAACAAAACCAAAAATAGGACAGATATCATTTGAATTATAGGATGTTGGGGAAGCAAAATAATTTTCCCTCTACTCTTCTAGGTTCTTGACTGAGAACCCCCTGTAATAAAAGACAGATTGCCAGGAAAAGAACAAACAAGTTTAATAACATATACACCTCCTGGAAACATAGGAGATACCCAGGAAAATTGAGTAACTCCCTGGAGTGGCCCAAGCCACCATCTCCAGCTTTTGTCTTACAAAAGATGGTATTGGGAGATTGGTTCTCATGGGAGTTGACCAGAAAAAACACAGTAAACAAGGGTGTGGCTATTTTGCAGATTTAAGTCCTAGCCTTTTCCATTGATAAGAGTTTTTGGTGGTTGAGAGTCCTTCTCTTCATGGTACAGAAGAGGAGACACCCTTACAAGTGGAGACTTCCCTTATAAATGTAAACGTTTCTTGCAAAAGGTAACTGTGGCTCAGTTTTCAGAACTTTCCCTATGTTTACTGTTTCTTAAAAAATAGTCAGTAGGGGAGGGATGGATTAGGAGTTCAGGATTAGCAGATGCAAACTATTATATAGATAATGGATAAACAACAAGGTCCTACTGTAGAGCACAGGGAACTATATTCAATATCCTGTAATGAACCATAATGGAAAACAATATGAAAAAGAATATATGAGTGTATGTGTGTGCGTTTGTGTATGTATAACTGAATCACCTTGCTGTACAGCAGAAAGTAACACAACATTGTAAATCAACTATACTTCAATAAAATTAAAACAAATAATCAGTCTAAAATAATTCTTATGCCAAAGAGGCATATTTTTATACAACCAATTCTGCTCCCCTTCAAGGAAACACAGATAAATTTGAGATTAAATCCTATCTTTACTGCCTACCATTTTTGGAATATTTTGCAAGGTCCTGGTGTTTCAGAGCCTCAGTTTTCTCATCTGTGGAGAGAGGATGACACGCTGGGTCACAAAGTTGTGAGAAGCTACTGAGCAGTGTTATGTAAAACACCTATGAAAAATACTAAGGGTTCAATTTTTTTCTATAAATGATCTCCAGTAATCTGAAACGTTACTGGGGCTAATTGGGAGAAGGTGACTGAGCTGCAGAAGGGCTGGGGAAAAAGTCCTTGGAAGAACTGGGAAGATTCACCATGGAGAAGAGACAGTAGCATGTTGGAAGGTGAAGTGGATTGGGAGTTAGGAATATGATTTATCCACTCAGCACTGCCATCAAATGTGGGTGGGGGGCTGGGACTGTCCTATTCTGGACCTAATTTTTCTTGATTTACAAAATCTGAAGAGTGCAGTAGATGACCTCTGAGGTGGTGGTTGCTGTTATTTTAATCTCTGTGGACTGAGAAATAAGACTAGTGCTGTAAGGCAACAAAAGCATTTTTACGGAGCCTTGGAAGTTGCAATTCAGGAGACTCAAGTTTGGGCTGAAACTCAAATGTGCTCTGAGGAGGACTGAAAAAAAAGGAAAAATGGGGAAGTTTACATAAATTCTTTTGCAAGAATTCTGATTGGTGCCGGAGGACTAGAACCATTCTTGTGTACACGTGATGGGTTGCTGAGGTGTTGACTATGCAAGAGTTCTCTGGGTAAGCCATCTCTCAGGATATTGCTGTCCTTTGTCCCTGTTCAAAGTGCATGTCCCACCTGGCTGGAGATGTGCATGGGCCCACTTCCCCAGTGGCCTCCCGGCTCCATCTTAGTGCTCTGTTGGCATCACAGACTCCTTTTTATTCATTGTTTCACAGCTCTAATAATTGTCCAAATCTAAGAATAAACTGACTAGCTACTGGTGGGTGTTTGTTTAAAAGGATTGATATGTTGTAGAAGGTACAGACTTATTCTGTGCTGCTGTGGAAGGCAGGACTAATCGTGAAAGTTATATTGAGAAAATATTTGCTCAAGATAAAACAAAAGAAGGGGACCCTTTAACAATTAAAATTATTTAAGAGTAGAAAAATGACCTTGTAGTTAAACTCCAAATCACTGGAATTATTAACATCTGTATTTCCTCAGATGCTATTCCTTCAGTTTATAAAACCCTTTCTCCCATTATATCACCTAGCCAATTCATATTAAGACCCAACAAACTTATCACCTCTTTGGGGAAAACTTGCTAGGGTCTCTCCAACTAGTAAAGTCACCCTGTTTCTATTTTCCCTCAGGCTTTTGTGTTTATCTCTACCGTTGGGGCCAGTCTTGGGGCAAAAGTGTTATTACAACATAATTTGTCATGACAAGAAATTGTAACCTCCCCCAACATGGGAACTGAAAATCATGGGTTATCCATGTGATGAGATACCTCAGAGTCATTTAAAATTTTGCCACTGAGTTTTTTGTTTTTGTTTTTTTAATATGTAACTTTGTTTTTTATAATGTTACCTGAAGAAACAAGGTACAAAGTTGCACATATAAATGTATTTAAACTTTTTTTTTTCTACCAGCTTTATTGAGATATAATTGACACACAGCACTGTACAAGTTAAGGTGTACAGCATAATGATTTGACTTATATATGTCATGAAGTAATTATCTCAGTAATTTCAGTGAACATCTATCATCTCACATAAAGTTAAAAAACAGAAAAATTTAATTTTTCCTTATGAAAAGAACTCTTAGGATTTGTTCCCTTAACAACTTTCATCTATAACATAGAGCAGTTGTAATTATATTCATCATGTCATACATTACATCCCTAGCACTTATTTATCTTATAACTGGAAGTTTGTACCTTTTGACCACCTTCATCTGATTCTCCCTCCCTCAACACCCCCACCTCTAGTAACCATGTATCTGAACTCTTTTTTCTGTAATTTTGTTTACTTGTTTGTTTTTTTAAGTATAATTGACTTGCAACTCTATGTTAGCCCCATGTGTACAGCTCAGTGATCCAATATAGTATTTAAGCTGTTTTAAATGTACCTATGAAGACCTAAAGAGAAGTACATGCAGTAAGATATCAACTCATTTTTTTCAAAGTGAGTAAATATGAGTAAATGCTTATTTTTTGTCTCAACTGTTCTATGTTTCCATATTTTCTAGAATAAATATTTTCACTTTGTAACCAGAAAAATTATTTAAAATGGAAAGTAAATATTAAAAAAATCACATTTTTAAATTCTTGAAAATAGCTGATATCCATGCTACTCTGGATATCTGGAATGTTACTAAATCCCTGGAATCTGTGTTGTAGGTAGGCAGGGAAAAATATCATGTATGATTTCTGAACAGCCCTTCTTTTCTGGAAGCTTCTTTTGCCCTTCATTCTCATTCAGTATCTGGTACCAGAGTCTACCCGCAGGAAGGCTGAGACCAGTGTACCAGAAAATCACAGAGGCTGAGCTCAGAGAATGCAGCTTTCCTAAATAAGGACTTTGGGATTACAAAAACCCAACTCCCCTCTATTCTTCCCATTTCCTTCATGTTACTTGCCCCAACTCTGGCTAAAATGCTGATTAGATTTCTAGACTTGTAAATTTAGATTCCAGCTTCTTATCTCTCACTTCTTTCAGTCTTAATTCTGCCCTGGCCTCAGCTCACAAGCCAATTCTTCTAGGGGTCCTGTCATGAAAGGGGTGAGGGCTTGTTATGATACAACAAAGCTCTGGCATACATTTCAGAAAGAGCCACTTCATATCAAGGTACTCTAGTCCAAAAAAAGGATTTGGATGTGTTGTGAGCAGATGACTGGGGTCAGGTGCCTGAAATAGGCTAGAAAAAGTCAACTGTGTTACAGTGGGGCTCAAGCTATTCGTCTAGTGTCACCTCCTTCAATCAGCAAGCGTTGAGAAACACCTCACACCAGTCCAGGTTCACTGCTAGGTGTTCCAGTGAACAAAGGCAACTAGGCTTCAAGGGGCTCATCAGGGTGTCAGCAGACAGAGGTGGGAAGAATTAATTGCAATGTTGAGTAATACGCACAATAATATAGTTATATGCTAACTAGATTTGCAGTGTACATGTGAATTTGTCTTTAAATGTAGGTTGATATAAAGAACTGAGTTTTAAGAGTGGTGAGCATTTATCTCCCAAATATGGGAAAAGGGAAGAAGAGGTAGATGAAGGGGTAGATGAAAGTGTAGAGCCTCAGACATATGAATAGGTATTTGTGGTGGGAGATTGTCATTCAGTTGGTTAGTACTTAGTGAAAACCTACACATGTTAGGAGCTCTTCTGGAAACTCTTTTAGGCAATGGGAATCAGCTTCTCAACCTGGTCGTGTATTTTATGAGGGAGGGAGAAAATACACCCATAACTTCCCACCCCTTTAGTGTGGACTGTACATAATGATTTCAAAGAGTAAAATATGGAAAAGGGTGGGGCGAGAATAACTTTATAGTGGTGAAACCTGACAAGCACTGCCTCAGCCTTGTGGTCAAGATCAACATCAACAGTGATGTCATGCTGATAGAATATATCCTTGATATGATGGGATGAAAATGGCACTTTACCTCTACTGTCTTCTTCCCCAAAACACATAACCCCAGGCTAAAAATGAAAAGCAAAACAAAACAAAAAAACAAACAAACAAGCAAACAAACAAACAAAAAGGACAAATTCCAATAGAGAGACGTCACAAAATACATTACCACTACTCTTGGAAACTTTAAAAGCCATGTAAAGCAAGTAATAAGTATGAAATTATCACAGCTAAGAGGAGCCTAAGGAGGCATGACAAATACATGTACTGTGATATCCTACATGGGATTCTGGACAATTAAGTGAAAACTAAAGAAATCTGAATAAAGCATGGACTTTAATAGTGTACCAATATTGTTTCACTCGTGACAAGTGTACTAAGGTAAGATATTAATAATGGGGAAACTGAATGTGGAGAATATAAAAACTTTCTATAGCATCTTTGCAATTTTTCTATAAATCTAAAATTGTTCTTAAAAATATAAGGTCAGTGGGGACTTCTCTGGTGGCGCAGTGGTTAAGAATCCGTCTGTCAATGCAGGGGACATGGGTTTGATCCCTGGTCCAGGAAGATCCCACATGCCACAGAGCAACTAAGCCCATAAGCCACAACTACTGAAGCCCACGTGCCTAGAGCCTGTGCTCCACAAGAGACGCCACCGCTTTGAGAAGCCCATGCACCACAATGAAGAATAGCCCCGGCTCACTGCAACTAGAGAAAGCCTGTGCACAGCTGAAGACCCAACACAGCCAATAAATAAATAGATAAATTAATTGATTAATTAAAAATATATAAGGTCAATGGATGTTAAGTGCTGTGAAACAAAGTTAAGCAAGGAATGGGGAGAAAGAAATTGGGGAGAAAGGAGTTTTATGGATGGGACTGTAAGGGACTCCACTATGAGTAGGTGATAGTTATAAAAAAGGCTGGAGTGAAAAGGGAAGAGCATGCCAGTTTCTGCGGGAAGAGATGCTAGGAGATGGCATGTCGCAAAGGCCTTGAGACATTCTGAACTATAGTTGATATGTTTGAACAGAAACAGGCAAGTCTGGACAGAGTGCTCTGAGCTGGTAGGAAGGTTACCAGATGAAGTAGGAGAGGAAGCTGAAGCTAGATGATGCAAGAGATGAGGCTATAGTGGAGGATCTGAATTTTCCTTGAAGTGAAATTAAATAATGTTACACAATTTGCCTTCCATATTCTTAAGGTTTTGTTGGCTGTTGCATGGATAGTTGACAGCAGAGGGCAGAGAGAAAGCAGAGGAGCATTTAGGAAACATTACAGTGGAGCAGATCAATGGTGATGGTTACCAGAGTCAGGATGGTAGTGGTGGCATTGATAAGAAGTAGCAGGATTTGGATGTATTTGGAAGAAACATGCCATGCTGATGCATCAGATAGAATGAGGGAAAAAGAGAAGAATTAAAGATGCTCCTAAAATGTTTTGAGCAATTGGGTGGATGGTGGCACCATTTAGGGAGACTTGGGGAGCAGCAGATTTGAGAGGTAAATCGAGGATTTGAACTTTAGATGTGTGACATTTGAGATGCACATCAGGCCTCCAATCAGAGATGAACATAAGTAGCTGAGTAGATGAATCTGGAGTGCAAGAGTGAGATAAGAGCGGAAATAAACACTTGGGAGTCATCAGTTCATATGAATGGTTCTTCAAGGCATGACTGGTGAATTTACATAGGGAGTGACTGTAAGTTAGAGGTGTCTGAAGACCAAGCCCTGTGGAACTCCAGCACTTAGTGGTCAGAAAGAAGAGAATTTAACAAATGAACCTTCTGGGAAGATAGAAGCAAAAGCAGGAATGACTATTTCAGAAGCCAAGTGTGGAAATTGTTTTCAAATGGAGGGAGAGGTCAACCATGACAAATGCTGTGAAGAGTTAATTAAGGGAGATGAGGACTGGGGACTGACCACTGAATTACCTCCCTTGACAAAGGTAGTTTAGGTAATGATGGGAATAAAGACATAACTGGATTGAGTTCAAGAGAGATTGTAGAGTAATAAAGTGAAAACATAGTATAAGCAACAACATTTGCTGTCAATTTTCACCAAAAGAAGAAGGAAACTATGGTAACTGGAGAAGATGATATGAAAGCAAGGTAATTTTATTTTATTTTTTTGGTTGAGCATTTATTAAGCTTAATTTCAAGTTGATGAGAATGTTCTAATAGAAAAAGGATGGTTGATTGTCTAAAAGGAAACAGGGAGAACTGTAGGTGCAAAATACTTTAGAGAAAAGATTAAACAGGATTCAGGTCATAAGTAGAGGGATCTACATAGATAGGGGTCCGAAGAGTTCATTCACTGTATGAGAAGGATGGTCAGATGTAAGAGTGCAGATGGGGTTAATAGATTTGGTTCCATGAGACTGAAAATAGGCTCTGTTCATCTATTTTCTCAGAAAAATGAGAAGCAAGGCCACCAGCTAAAAATGAGAGGGAAGGAAGGCATTTGGTATTTTAAGGAGTGAAGAAAAGGTGAGAAATAGTTGTTTTGGAGAGTGGGAGAGTGAATTGGCTGGGCTAATAGGTTTCCTAAGCAGAGTTTAGATCATAAATTTAAAGTAAGTCCAGCTGGCAGGTACTGTGATTTCTCCAGCCTCAGTCATCTGCATGGGTGCCAGAGAGAACAGCAAAAGTTAGATTTAAACCAGGGTTGGGATTTTGCAAAGGATTATAACAGAATGATGGGCAAGGAAGAGAGTGGCATATGCAAGAAGTGGTGAAAAACTCTGAACTGGATAAGAAAAGAAGTGATGAGCTGAAGGAAGAGTGGGGTAGAAGGTGGAAGTGTTAATAGTTGTGAGGTTGTCCTTGAAGGGAAGCACAGGTGTTGTTATCCAGAAGACCGGATGCTGGATTGGAGCTCTTAGTGGCACTTTAGTTACTGGTAAGAATAACGTCTTAAAAAAAAAAAAAAGATATGGGAGATGCGAATGATTAAAGAAAGAAAGGTGGATGTCATATAAGATGACTGGAGGAAGAGGACAAGATATTGAGAAGCCAGGTATTAGATGAATTTTGAGGACTGAAAATGATAATAGGAGTAGTAGTGGAGAAGTTGAGTTAATTCGGGTGCTAAAATCCTTAAAAAATGAGAGGGAATTATCAGAAAGATAGAAAATTGTGACAAAGAAAAATAGTGAGACAAAATTTGAGAGTACTGGATGTAGGAGAGATAAATTAGGAGTTTGAGATCAACATATACACACTACTGTATATAAACTAGGTAAACAACAAGGACCTACTGTATAGCACAGGGAACTATACTCTTATAATAACCTATAATGGAAAAGAATCTGAAAAAGAATATACTGTATATATGTATATATATTCAGATATAAATATATATAATTTCTGAATCACTTTGCTGTACACTTGAAACTAACACATTGTAAATTAACTATACGTCAATTTTTTACAGACACCTGATTAAAAAAAAAAGAAATCTATGTTTCAATGAAGTATGTTTATTGCTTCTAAACAAAAATTGAGAGTATATGCATCAAACACCTGGGAGGTTTAGGGAGGAGAAAGAAGCCATCTTGTGGAACGGGCAACTGAGACCAAGGAGGACATTTATCCCAGGCCCAGCAAAATAAGAAGACTATCACCTTTTGAGAGGGCTGCAGGGGAAGTGTGACCTCAGGGGAGAGACAGGTTTGTAGAACAGAAAGTAAAAGGAATATTCAATGAAGTGGTTGAATATATAACATGAGGATTTTATTCTTGCTAGAGAATTTAAATTCCAGAGGAAGCACTTTGAGGAGTTTGGTAGGAATCAGAGCTTGAATCTGATTAGGGGACTTAATAGTAGATGGGAGAGCAGGTCTTAGACTTATGGAAGTAAGAGAGACAAAAAGGGATGACACTCATGTTCTCTTAGCAAGGGGCAGCCATCGGTTCAAATGATCATCTCCTTCCTGGAAAAGGTCACTTGGGTCATTTTCACTGGTGTAGCAAGCACTGTAGGGAGGAGGGAGAGTGACTCCACACACTTCCATAAATCCAGCTGTGGACATTGTTGACACCAGGAAGTGAGCCTGGGACAGTAAAGTGTAGTCATGGGAAGAGGTTTGGACTTAGTCTTTGAAATTAGAGTGCAGCAGTGGGTTGAATGGTGTCCATGCCCTAATCACAAATCCTGGGAATGTGACCTTATTTAGAAACAGAAAAAAGAAAAATCTCTGCAGATGTCAGTAAGTTAAGGATCTTGGGTTGAGATCATTCTGTATATGTGAGCCCTAAATCCAGTAAGTCTGTATAAAAGAAGAGAAGGGGAAACAGATACAGACACACAGAGATGGCCATGTGAAGACAGGCAGGGACTGGAGTGATGCAGCTACAAGTCAAGGAACACCAAGGACGGCCAGCAGCCACCGGAAGTTAGGAGAACGTCATGGATCAGATTCTCATGCAGAGTCTCCAAAAGGAACCAATCAAACACTTTGATATTCTAGCCTCCAGAATGGTAAGAAAATAAACTTCTGTTGTTTTAAGCCATCAAATTTGTGGTCATTTGTTATAGAAGTCCTAGGAAATGAATACAGGTGCCTAAGTAAAGAATGATGGGGTCACATACATGAACACATGGCTTTTTAGACTTTTAAAGCAGTTGATCCTCATAGAGGTTTGTGACCAGCCTGGGATTTCCTCAGCCTAGAAGTGTTTATTTAGCTGATAAAAACAGACCTTCATTGAAATACTGAGAGTTATTATGATACTGTGTTAGAAATGATTTTATGTTAATGAATGAAGAGATTGGAATGAATGAGTTGAATAAAGAAAAAAATTGTGTGTGGAAGAGAACATGCCAAATATTTCAGTAGAAAATCTAACTCAAGGACAATTCTCTGGAGCTGGTAGGACTCTGTTCTCGTGAGACCAGCAAGAACTAACTGATTGAGATGTCTTGGGGTGTTGAGTGACAAGGCATTTTGGCCTGACCTGACTTTGTGCCTTGATCTAGAAATGGTTTCCTGAAAATATCCCAGAGGACAAAATAATGGGAGCCTGCAGAAATCCTCTTGGACCCTTTCTTTTGGTCCTTTTGTCTTCATAATTACTCTAGTAGTTTCCAGTGTTTTCCTCTAGGACATGAAGAAGCTTCCTTAATTTTGATTCTCTGGGACAGATGTCATTGATCTCTGGCTCTACATGTTTCTGCCCCACCTGGTGCAGCACTAGTTTCCCATTGTCAGCCTGGTCTTGCCCACCTGGCAGGTACTGCTCTGGCTTCTCCATGCTGGGTGATAGAGAGTTGCATTATTTATTTGTACATTCTTTTGACAAATATTGGACCTCTTACTCTCCCACAAAAATTGTTCTAGGTATGGAAAATAGTTCATAAAGTATATGTTCAGTGGATGAGAAAGACAACATGTGAATACATGACTGCAATTTTAGAAAATAAAGCTACGTAGGGAAAGAGAGAAAAGGTATGTTATTTCTGATAGGGTGGTCAGAGACAAATTCTGAACGGGTGACATTAGAGCACAGACATACATTACAATGCATGTGGGGAAGAATATTCTAGACAGAGATAAGAGGAGGCAAAAATCCTTCAGACAGAATGAACTTGGCATATCTGAGTGACAAGAGGAAGATCAGGGAAGATGTTGTTTAGGGAGCAAGGAGCAGAGATGAGGTTAGAGAGACTCAGTTTTATCAAGTGCTATGTTTTTTTTTCATATTTAATTTATTTATTTTTGTTTTTGGCTGCATCAGGTCTTAGTTGTGGCACGTGGGAGCTCATTGTGGCATGCAGGATCCTTCATTGTGGCGCATGGGCTTCTCTCCAGATGTGGTGTGTGGATTTTCTCTCTCCAGCTGTGGCGTGAGGGCTTAGTTGCCCTGTGAGCATGTGGGATCTTAGTTCCTCAACCAGGGATGGAACCAGCATTCCCTACATTGGAAGACAGATTCTTTACCACTGGACCACCAGGGAAGTCCCTAGTGCTATGGTTTTAATGGGGGTAGAACAGTGATTTGGGCCACATCAACTGATTGCTGTTTTCAAAGTGTCACAATGGCCTCGAGGTAGAAAAGAGACAATAAGAAGCCAAGAGTGAACTCTGGGAAATGACTTGGGAGTGTTCTTCAATAGCTGAGAGGTTAGAGACTAGGATAATAATGTAGGAAGTGCTGGGAAGCAAGCTGACTCAAGTGTATTTGAGGGTAGAATCAACAGGATGTGCTGGTGGATTGAAATTGGGATGTGAAATAAAGGAGAAATCAAGGTTGTCTCCTAGGCTTTTGACTGAGCAACTGAATGTATATTGATGATATTTACTGAGATGAGGAAGACCAGAAAAGAATCATGTTGAGAGAGAAGGTGGGAAACAAAGAATTCTGTTTTTAGATATTTAAATTTGCAATGTATCTCAGATGCTTAGATGAAGCATTGCATAGGCAGAGAAACATGGATCCGGTGCACAGGAGAGAGACCAAAGCTGGAATTTGGTGTTTAAAACCATAAATTAGAATGAGCTAAACTAGGAAGTAAGTGGAGGATGAAGTTTCCATGCTGACATGGAGAGATGACAAAGAGGCCTGAAAAGTCTTCAAATCTGCGAAAAAAAAAGTGTTGCTGCACCGCAAAGTATCCTTCCTTTGTAAGAGGGGTAGACATAGCACCCATAAGATCGTGTCAAGGGCCAGTAAAAACTTTATCAATATTAAAAATTTATCAATATTAAATTCTCTTCCAATCACATTGGGACATTGGGTCAACTTACTAATCTTTAGTGATGTGTTTGTGTGTATGTGTGTGTTTATGTTTATGTATATTATGAACTGTTTGGATATGAATGACAGGTTGTGATTAAGAAATATATTTAAAATGGGCAATTAAATTTTAAAGTCTTCTCTCTGAGATTCTATACTAAGAGACATTGAGGCCACGAGTCTTTCAAAGAGATCTCAATGCTATTGTGTCCTGGCATAAGATCAGCACCTAAGAACAGTTTAAATTTGGTACAACAGACGATCATCTTAATGCGAAGATTTTTTTAAAAACTTGAGATGCGGAGTCATAGTTTAAAAATACGATCAAGACTGGAAATATGAATTCTGGTGTCTTCTATATAAAAATAGTGAGCAAAACCATGCAAGTGGTCACTTTTTCCAAGAGAGAAACATGCCCAGAGAACAGAGAGCAGGGCACAAAGCTGGGTTCTTCTATAAAGTAAATGCTTTCCTGGACTTCCTAGGTGGTGCAGTAGTTAAGAATCCACCTGTCAATGCAGAGGACACAGGTTTGATCCCTGCTCCAGGAAGATCCCACATGCCACAGAGCAACTAAGCCCATGTGCCACAGTTATTGAGTCTGTGCTCTAGACCCCATGTGCCGAGAGCCCGTGCTCTGCAACAAGAGAAACCCGCACACCAAAATGAAGAGTAGCCCCGGCTACTAGGGAAAGCCCACGTGCAGCAATGAAGACCAAATAAATAAATAAATAATTTTTTTAAAAAAAGTAAACTCCTTCTTACTTAATTGTTAAAAGGATAGACACAGAGAACTGTTCCAATAGGGTTAATGTCTGTTATATGGCAGGTCTCCATAAATCTTTACAGTTAATGAAAGAATGAATAAATGAAGATGTAGTTGAGAGGAAGAGAAAAAAACCTGAGCAGAATTCTGAGAAGAAATAGAGTTACTGGGGCAGAATCAAGATAGAGCAGCATCAAGGAAGCCAGAAGAACAGAGAATTCTAAGAATTTAGAAATTATTTACAATATCAAACGAAGAAGAGGAATTCAGTTCACAAGGAATCAATATCCATGGTTCATTGTGGACCTTGGTGAGAACAAGTTTAACAGCATGCTTTAGAATGCTAGGGAATACAGATGGGCGATATATCTAGGAAGCAAAGTGAGTGTGAGTCTCTGAAGGCTTCCTGGAAGAAGCGATGCTAGGCTTGAATCTTAAACAACCAGTAAGAGTTTTCCTGGAAAAGTAAGAGAGGACTCAACATATTAGTTAATATTTTTAAGCACTTTGCCTCCTGTTTCTCCTCAACTATTTCTTGACAGCTCTATAGTCTGTGATCCTCATAAATAATATCTTACCTCAGCTAAGTGCTAATAATGACAAGACAATGTTTTGGGCACTTAAGTGTGCCAGACTCTGCATAAAGTACTACAGTTCATACAGAGGTGCTAGAAATACAGTCCAGTCATCAAGATCCTTATGATGTAGAAAAAAATCGAATTGATTTACAGAGCACAGACCATGTATCTGGTCCTATATTCTGCTTTAAGGGCCCAGAGATAAAACCCACAAGGTATGTCTGGGGTTGGACATATAAGTTAACAGATAATTACAGTTTCTTGTGATAAATGATATGACAGGGGGCTGTGGGAACAAAGAGGAAAGGTATCTAGCCTAGATTAGGTAAGAAGTCATAGAAAGCATAGAAGAACAAGTAAACTTTGAGCTCAGTCTTACAGGAGACACTGCCTATGAACTTATCTAAGTAAAGCAGAATGTTCTTCAAGGGTTAATGCACAGATCTGAGGGAGGAATTCAATCTGCATTTGAATATATAGAATAAACACCTGAAAAGTAAGATAAGAGATAGGAGGTGAGAGTGATGAGAAAAAAAGGCTGGAGAGAGTGATTTTTGGCTAGAAAACGGTGGCATCACATAATTCAGAACACTGTGGCTTTCTAACCTTTCGATAATTCCATATTTCTTAGTGAGCCTTCGAATAGCATCACCTTTATTAACAGCTTCTACAAACCTACTAGTACGTTGGAGTTCTGCTTCAGCACGTCTGCATCCCAAATGGTCCTCATCAGTCATTTCGAAGCCTTAGCTTATTTTATTTATGACTTGCTCCAATAAACACAATATTCCTACATGGAATTTAATGTGAACTTTTGTCAGTGATTACTATTCAACATGTGGCCTCTAATCTCCTCAGCACCCCATAGTACTTAATGAGCACTCATTCAACCAGAATTTATTGAGCACTTGCTACATGGCTGGAACTGAGCCAGGTGCTTTACAGCAGTGTTTCTCAACCTCTTATATGTGTATTTTCTTTGGCTGGACATTAACATCATCCTTTCCTTTAATATCAATTGAAATTTCAATTTTTTCTTAAATTAAAAACAATAGTATTTAGTGGAATAAATATACTCATAGAGCAAATTAATTTTGATCTGCAGAGGCACAAGGGCCTTTTTTGGCTCATATAATGACGATAGAAAGACAAGAATAAATCTGCTTGCTTGTGAAAAAAGTTCTATGCTAAAATTATGTATTCATTTAACAAATATTTATTGAATATCAAGTATGTGCTGAGCACTGGCCATATTTGGGACGTGCCGATGAGAGCAACACATTAAAAACAAAACTGAAGTGGGCTTCCTAGGTGGCGCAATGGTTGAGAATCTGCCTACCAATGCAGGGGACACAGGTTCAATCTCTGCTCCAGGAAGATCCCACGTGCCACGGAGCAACGAAGCCCGTGCGCCACAACTATTGAGCCTGAGCTTTAGAGCCCATGAGCCACAACTATTGAGCCCATGTGCTGCAACTACTGAAGCCCAAGTGCCTAGAGCCCATGCTCTGCAACAAAAGAAGCCACGGCAAAGAGGAGCCCGTGCACCACAACGAAGAGTAGCCCCCACTCACCACAACTAAAAGAAAGCCCGCGCACAGCAAAAAAGACCCAACACAGCCAATAAAATAAATAAATAAATATAAATAAATTTATTAAAAAAAACCTGAAGTGGAGTCTCTATTCCAGAAGGTTCAGACAGATAATATATATACAGATAATGAATAGCTAAACATATAATATATTTTAGGGTGAGAAGTACTGTGGAAAAAATAGAAAAGGTTAAGGGAGATGGGAGGATGGTGTTGGGGTGGGGGTTGCAGTTTTAAAAAGGGAGATCAGCACTGGCTTTATTGAGATGGTAACATTTGAGCAAAGACTTGAAAGGGTTCAAGGAAATACCTATGGGGATATCAAGGGAGGAGCATTCCGAGCACAGCAAACAGCCAGTATGCAAGCCCTAAGGTAGGACTGGGCCAGGTGAGTCGAGGAACAGCAAGAGGTCCTGTAAACCTGGAGTGGGTGGAGTGAGTGTCAGCCAGAGTGAAGGCAGTGATGGTCAGAGAAGTTGCTAGGGGTGGGGAGAAATTCTAAGGGTTGGGGGGGCAAGGGGTGGGAGAGAGAGAGAGAGGAATCTTTAGTGAGTTACCTAAAAAAGATTAGTTTTCTATTGAAGTCTGGGGTGCACTTATTAATGCAAACAGTGGCCTCAAAAATGTGTATGGAAGAAGGTAGAACAAAGGAATCAAATTTTTCAGAAACCTCCCCTTCAGTTCTTCTGCCAAAGACTGTGCAGTGGTTAACTCAACTGAGAGGTAGATGCTGAGGTGGACCTAGAGGGCCCTGGAATGAGACTACCTTTGTTCAAATCCTGGCTGCATCACTTCTAGGCTGAGTTCTTTCTGGCAAATTCCCTAACCATTTCCTCACATGAAAAACAGTAACACTAGTCTTTCCATCATACTGATGCTGTGGGAATTAAGTGAGATAACACATGTAAGACACTTGGAGGTTTTGAGGATCGAGATGGTTGATGGCAAAAGCCCATGTCTGACACACACTAAATTCTCAGTCGATATCACCTATTATTGTGGCTGAGAAGAGGGTTTCCTTCAAGTGTTTAGCAGAAATTTTTCAGTCCAATGTCAGGAAAATATCTTCTGCAGACAGAGTAGCTGAGATTTGATACTTTCCTTCAAATCATTTTAAAGAGTTGTGTCCTTGAGAGTCTCGTCAGTCTGAGAAGATGAAGAGATGTTTTAGTACCAACTCTCAGTGTCCATGGATATGTTTTGGCTATAAATGGTTGAAGTACATCATAATGAACAAAAGTATCAGTATTCGTCACCAAGGTTTTTATGTTCAGTGTATTCAAAGCTTCAAAAATATGGTTTTATTTGCTGAATATAGCTATAAAATATAACTCCAGGTAGTCTAGAGCCAATGATTATTTTGTTGATAAGTTCGCCCAAAACAGCTTAGTTCCCATTTACCACTAATGACCATATAATAGAGGAACTATGGGATTGGTTTTCAAACTTGCAGAGAAGGGCAAACATTCTTATCTTTAATATATTTATCTTCAATGTCACTGATTGACTGCTATCACAGCAGGGCTGAAGGCCCCTTGTGAGTCAGCAGGCAGAGTTTTGGTTGTCACAATGGGGTAGAGAATAATTGGGAGGCGGGTGGCTTTTAAAAATTGAAGTACACCTGTGAGTACACATTTAAAGTGTTTTGTTTTTCTTTTCTTTTTCTTTTTCTTTTCATTTTTCTTTTGGAAATTCTGACCACCATACTAAGGCACAACTGACTCACAGTCAGAACATGAACTCTTCGTTAATTTCAAACTCAACTCATTCACTCCAGAACATTTGACACAACATTAAAGAAAAGAAAAATCAGCTTTTAAAAGAGTGGTATCCTAGGCTACAGAAAGCATCAATTCTTCTTCTGCACACAGTTGAGCATAATTCCTGTTATCAGTGGAAGCATTGAAACTAGAAACAAAAGAGAGTGACAGCCACATGTTTGAAAAATCTTGTTTATTTCTTTGGCTATATTACAAATTTGGCACTCAGCTAAAATTTCTTTTAAAATTTATAACCCAAGCAATATTTTCCAAAGAGGATAGTTTGCAAATTTTATAAGTTCTCCAATGTTATGATTTAAATTTTTAAAATAGTCTCTCTTATTTCATAAAAATTTTCTTAGTCTGTGGATTCCTGACATTATTTAGTCCAATACTGCCTGGCTTCATATGTACGAAAAGTGCTTCGTAAAAAAACAAACTAACCAACCTACTAAATAAACAAAAAAAACTATTTAAAAATATAATATATAAACATTTTTTATTCAAATCATTTTAAGTCAAGAGAGCTTGGGTCAGGTTTAAGATATACAACACAGAAGAATTTCTACATTATCTCTTGCCATGTATATAATATACACAAACTAGGAATGCACTAAAGCTTGGCACTGACCTTGATATTTGACCAAAATCAGGTATTTGGCTTCTACTTTGGTCTTCAAAAGGTTGAATGTCTACTTCAATGTAATTTTGATTCTGTGACCAGATACATTACCAACAATCTAAACACAATAAAATCATTAGTACTATAAATAACCTATACCATTCGGATTTGTTAATGCCTAAATACTCTTTTTCAGACATAGAAAGACAGGTTCTACCTATAAATTGAAGTGAACAATCTTCTGTCTACTTTATACACAGAAAAGTTTCCACTTAGTTGAAGTATACATGTATATTACTATTGCAGGAATATATGATGCAAAATAACCCAAGTTGATGTGAGGCCTGTTAAATTTATTTTAGAAATCAATAAAGAATTCATCAGTGAGACCATTTGGTCCTGGGCTTTTCTTTGTTGGGAGGTTTTTGATTATAGATTCAATCTCCTTATTCATTATTGGTCTGCTCAGATTTTATATTTCTTTTTTTTTAAGAAATTTTATTGAGATACAGTTAACATACAATAAACTGCATATATTTAGAGTGTACAATTTGGTATCCTATTCTTCCAATTCATTCCCCCCCAACCCTCCCCACTTTCCCCACTTTGTGTCCATATGTTTGTTCTCTACATCTGTGTCTCTATTTCTGCCTTGCAAACCAGTTGATTTGTACCATTTTTCTATATTCTGCATATATGTGTTAATATACAATATTTGTTTTTCTCTTTCTGACTCACTTCATTCTGTAAGACAGTCTCTAGGTTCATCTATGTCTCTACAAATGTCCCAGTTTCACTGCTTTTTACAGCTGAGTAATATTCCATTGTATATATACCACATCTTTTTTATCCATTCATCTATTGGTGGACATTTAGGTTGCTTCCTTATCCTGACTATCGTAAATAGTGCTGCAATGAACAATGGAGTGTATGTGTCTTTTTGCATTATGGTGTTCTCTGGGTATATGCCCAGGAGTGGGGTTGCTGGGTCATATGGTAGTTCTATTTTTAGTTTTGCAAGGAACCTCCATACTGTTCTCCATAGTGGCTGTATCAGTTTACATTCCCACCAACAGTGTAAGAGCGTTCCCTTTTCTCCACAACCTCTCCAGCATTTACTGCTTGTAGATTTTCTGATGATGCCCATTCTAATTGCTGTGAGGTGATACCTCATTGTGATTTTGATTTGCATTTCTCTAATAATTAGGGACATTGAACAGCTTTTCATGTGCCTCTTGGCCGTCTGTATGTCTTCTTTGGAGAAATGCCTATTTAGGTCTTCTGCCCATTTTTTGATTCGGTTGTTTGTTTTTTTGATATTGAGCTGGATGAACTGTTTATTTATTTTGGAGGTTAATCCTTCATCTGTTGATTCGTTTGCAAATATTTTCTCCTTATATTTCTTCTTGACTTGTTCTTGATAGGTTGTATGTTTCCAGGAATTTACCCATTTCTCTAGATTATCCAGTCTATTGGTATATAACTGTTCATAGTTATCTCTTATAATCCTATTTTTAAGGCCTCATTTATAGTTTTTCCTCTTTCATTTCTAATTTTGTTTGAGTCTTCTTGCTTTTTTCCTTAGTTAATCTAGCTTAAGGTTTGTCAATTTTGTTTATCTTTTCAAAAAGCTAACTCAATTTTGTTGATTTTTTATATCGTTTTTCTATTCTATGCTTTATTTATTTCTGCTTGAATCTTTATTATTTCCTTCCTTTTGCTAACTTTGGGCTTAGTTTTTTTCTTCCTTTTCTAGTTTTTTGAGGTATACAATGGTTATTTATTTAAGATCTTTCTTCTTTTTTAATATTTGCATTTATAGCTATAAACCTCCCTCTTAGTATTGTTTTGCTGCATCCCATAAGTTTTGATACATTGTGTTTTCATTTTTGTTTATCTCAAAGTATTTCCTAATTTCCCTATGATTTCTTCTTTGACCTATTTGTTCTTCAGGAGTTAGTTATTTAATTTTCACACATTTGTGAATTTTCCAGTTTTCCTTTATTATTGATTGCTAATTTAATACCATTGTGGTTGGAAAAGATACTTGGTATTATTTTAATCTTTTAAAATTTATTAAGAATTATTTCATGAATTAAAATGTCATCTATCTTGGAAAATGTATCACAGCCTCTTGCAAAAAATCTGTATTCTTTTGCTGTTGGGTAAAATGCTCTGTATATTTGTAGGTCCATTTAGTTTACACGTTATTTAAGAAAAATCAACACAAATCCTTCTTAAACTCTTCCAAAAATTGAAGAAGAGAGAACACTTTCAAATTCATTTTATGAGGTCTGCTACTATTCATACCAAAGCCAGACAAAGACTGTACAAATATAGAAAACTATAGGCCAGTATCCCTGATGAACATAAATGCAAAAATCTTCAATAAAATACTAGCAAACTGAATTCAACATCACATTAAAAGAATCATACATAATTACCCTGTGGAATTTATCTCTGGGATGCAGGGATAGTTCAACATATACAAATCAATTAATGTGATACATCACAACAGACTGAAGGAAAAAGTCACATGAGCATCTCGATGCAGAAAAAGCATTTAACAAAATTCAACATTCTTTCCTGATAAGAACTGTCAATAAATTATGTATACAAGAAATTTACCTCAACATAATAAAAGCCCTTTAAGAAAAGCCCACAGCTAACATCATAACTAATAGTAAAAAAAAAAAAAAAACACTCTTCCTCTAGAATCAAGGATGACCACTGTTACCACTCCACTTAAACACAGTACTAGAACTTTTAGTCAGAGCAATTAGGCATGAGAAAGAAATAAAAGGCATGCAAATGAGAAAATAAGAAGTAAAATTACCTTTGCAGATGAAATAATCTTATTGTAGAAAACTCTAATGGCTACACAAAAAATTGAGAAAACTAATACATACATTTAGTAAAGTAGCTGAATACAAAACTGACATATGAAAATCAGTTGCATTTCTATACATTAATGACAAATTAGCCAAAAAGAAAATCAAGAAACCAATCTGATTTACAATAGCATAAAAATAAAATACTTAAGAATAAATTCAACTAAGTTGATGAAAGATTTGTACACTGAAAAACTGTCATCAACTGATGAAAGAAATTAAAGAAACAATGGGAAACCCACCCCTGTTCATGGATTAGAAAAGTTAATAACACTAAAATTCCCATACTACCTGGAGTGAGCCAGATTGAAAGCAATCCCTATCAAAATCCGAATGACTTTTTTTTGTAGAAATACAAGGGTGAGTCAAAAATTATCTGCACTCTGGCTATAGAATTTACATAAGTTTTACTACAACCAGAGTGTGGATAATTTTTGACTCATCCTTGTAGAAAAGAACAAAGATGGAAGCATTGCACTTTCTGATTTCAAAATATATATAAGCTTACAGTAATTAAAGCAGTATGGATAAAGGAGATGTGGCACATATATACAATGGAATATTACTCAGTCATAAAAAGGAATGAAACTGAGTTATTTGTAGTGAGGTGGATGGACCTAGTGTCTGTCATACAGAGTGAAGTAAGCCAGAAAGAGAAAAACAAATACCATATGCTAACTCACATATATGGAATCTAAAAATATGGTACTGATGAGCCTAGTGACAGGACAAGAATAAAGATGCAGATGTAGAGAACGGACTTGAGGACACAGGGTGGGGGATGAAGGGGAAGCTGGGACAAAGTGAGAGAGTAGCATTGACATATGTACACTAGCAAACATAAAATAGATAGCTAGTTGGAAGCTGCTGCATAACACAGGGAGATCAACTCAATGATGGGTGATGACTTAGAGGGGTGGGATAGGGAGGGTGGGAAGGAGTCTCAGGAGGGAGGAGATATGGGGATATATGTATAAATACAGTTGATTCACTTTGCTGTACAGAAGAAATAGGTATGACAGTGTAAAGCAATTACACTCCAATAAGGAACTTAAAAAAAAAGAGAGAAAAAAGCAGTATGATACTAGGATAGAATCAAACATATAGACTAATAGAATAGAGAGTCCAGAAATAAACCCATACACATATGGTCAACTAATTTTTAACAAGGATACTTAGAATACACAATGAGATAGTCTCTTCAACAAATGGTGCTAGGAAACTGGATATCCACATGCAAAAGAGTAAAACTGGACCCTTATCTTATATCATACAAAAAAAAAATCAAAAAAGATTAGAGATTTAAACATAAGACCTAAAACTGTAAAATGCTTAGAAGAAAACATGGGGAAAACCTTCATGACACCTGTCTAAGAATGACTAATTGGATATGACACCAAAAACCCTAGCAACATAAGCAAAATTAGATAAGTAGGTTTACATCAAGCTTTAAAAAGCATCGATACAGCAAATGAAATAATCAATAGAGTAAAAAGGCAACCTATGGAAGAAAATATCTGCAAACTGTGTATCTGGTAAGAGGTTAAAATCCATAATATATAAGGAACTCCAGCTCAGTAGCAAAAAAACAAGTAACCTAACTAAAAATGGGCAAAGAACTTGACATTTTTCCAAAAAGCAACATACAAATGGCTAACAGGCTCATAAAAGGATGCTCAACATCACTCATCCTCAGAGAAACGCAAGTCAAAACAAAAATGAGCTATCACCTTACACCTGTTAAAATGACAATTACTTTTTTTTTTTTTTTTTAAGTAAGAAGTACTAGTGATAATATGGAGAAATTGGAATTCTTGTATTCTGTTGGTGGGAATGTGAGATGGTGCAACCACTATGGAAAATAGTATGAAGTATATGCAATGGAATATTATTCAGCCATGACAAGGGAGGAAATCTTGCCGTCCCTGACTACACAGACATACCTTGAGGGCACTGTGATAAGTTAAATAAGCCAGTCTGAGAAGGAGAAATGCTCTATTATTCCATTTACATGATGTATCTAAAAGAGTCAAACTTGTAATGAGAGAGAGTAGAATGGTGGTTACCAGGGGCTTGTGGGAGGGGGCTATGGGAAGTTTCAGTTAGATATAAAGTTTTAGTTATATGAGGTGATTAAGTTCTAGAGATCTGCTGTGCAACTTGTGCCTATAGTCAACAACACTGTACTGTGCACTTAAAAATTTGCTTAGATGGTAGAGTTCATGTTATCTGTTCTTAACACAATTAAAAATAATAAAGATAAAAATTAGAAATCAATGAAGAACTCTCAGATAACTAAATAGCAACATAAATGGTCATACCATAAAAATTAAGAAAGAGTACATTAAGTAGTTAATTTAGATATAATATTTTCTTTTTGAATTAACAAAATTTAGAAAAGATTGAAACATAAAATGTGTTGTAAAATATTTTAACAGTACTTTTAAAATAAAGTTCTGGATTATTCTTTTTCAGACAATAATATATTTAGGTGGAATTCACATAACATAAAATTAACCCTTTTAAAGTGAACTATTCAGTGGTATTGATATATTCACAAAATGTTCTACAGCCACTACTTTCTGTAGTTCCAAAACATTTCCATCACTTCAGTGTAGAACTCACTACCCATTATAGTTTATCCTGTTCCCCTCTAACCCCTGAAACCACCAATCGGTTTGTTTTCTGTCTCTCTAGATTTAATTACTCTTGATGTTTCATATAAATGGAATTCTACATGTGATCTTTTATATCTGGCTTCTTTCCCTTAGCATAATGTTTTTGAAATTTATTCACACTGCAGCATGCATCAGCACTTCACTTACATTGATGGCTGAACAATATTCCACCATATATACATATATATTGCATATATATGTTGTATATATATATGTTGTGTGTAATATATACACATACCACAATTTGTTTACTCATTCATCTCTTGATGGCCATTTGGTCTGTTTCCAGCTTTTGGCTATTGTGACTCTTGCTGCTATAAACATGTATGTAGGTATACTTGTTTGGGTAGCTGTTTTCAGTTGTTTTGGACATACAAGAGTGTAATTGTGGGCTCATATGGTTGTCGGATGTTTCACTTCTTCAGGAACTGCCAAAATGTTTTCCACAAAGTTTGAACCATTTTACAGAACCACCAGCAACAAACGAAGTTCCACGTCTCCACATTCTTGCCAAACTTATTTTCTCGTGTTCTAATTTTAGTCACCCTAGGGTGCTTAAGTGGTACTTCCTTGTGACTTTAATTTGCATTTCCCTGATAATGAATAACACTGAGTATTTTTCCTTGAGAACAAGCCCTTCCTCCAGCACTAGTGCCGCGATACTTACAGCACTAGGGTCTCCTCACTCACTCCATCACGGAAGTACTCCTGCGCCACCCTAGTGAATAGTCTGACCTGGAGTCAGCAGTCCACACGGCCCCACATTTGTCTCTTTGTGCAGGTTTATATACACTTCAGGGTGGCCAAAGGCCCCGGCAGCTCTCGCACAGTATCACTCGACTCCCCACTTCGCTCACAGGCTGCTCTGCTATCAGGTGGATGGCAAAATTCTCACTCACCTCTTTCCGACCACTTACAAATCATACTCTCCTGTAGTGTTTATCGTCATATGCCTGGCTTGTGTGCATGACCTTCTTCCTCGTCAGCGAGGTCTGCTCCCAGAAGCACCTGTGCCCAGCACCTGAAGGATGCTCGTCGCCGCCCGCATCTTGCTAGCTAACCTTCAATCTCCCGCTCCGAAGTGCGGAGCGCCCACGCATGCGCACGGCTCAATGGTGTGTATTCTTTCTAGGGTGTTCTTGCCGTTGACATATATCTCCTTTGGGAAAATGCCTTTTCAAGTCTCTTCCTCATTTTTATTGAGTTATTTGTCTTTTTGTTGTTGACTAATAAGATTTCTTTGTATATTTTATATACTAAAACCTTATCAGATATATAATTGGTATATAGTTTTCTGCAATTCTATAACTTTTGTTTAATCTTCTTAAAAATGTCTTTTGATACATAAAAGTTTTAAATTTGGATTCAGTCCAATTTATCTCTGTATTTGTTTATCGCTTATGCTATCCTTGTCATTTCTAAAAATCCATTGCCAAATCCAATGTCGTGAAGGTTGTCCCCTACAGTTTCTTCTAAGAATTTTATGGTTTCTCGGCTGTTATGTTTAGGTCATACATCTAGTCTGAGATTATTTTTGTATATGGTAAAAGCTTGGATCTAACTGTATTCTTTTGAAGATGGATAACCAGTTTTCTCAACACCATATGTAGAAAAGACTATTCTTACCCAGAAAATATTCTTGGGCCCTGTCAGAAACCAATTGATTATAGATGTATGGGTTTATTTCTGCATTCTCAATTCTGGTCCATTAATCTGTATGTTTATGTGTGCCAGTGCCACACTATTTTGATTACTATAGCTTTGTAGAAAGTTTTGAAATTGGGAAATGTAAATCCTCTGATTTTTGTTCTTCTTTTTCAAGGTTGTTGGCTGTTCAGAGCCCAATTTAATTGCATATGAATTTGAGCATTGGATTTTCCATTTTTGCAAAAAAGGTCCCTGGAGTTTGGACAGGGGTTCCATTAAATCTGTAGATCACATTGACATCTTAGCAATATTGTCTTCCTATCCATGACAAGGGGATACCATACCATTTATTTAAGTCTTCTATAATTTGTTTCAGCAATGGTTCAAGATGTTTGATGTCTAAATCTGTTCCTCTGTGGTTAAAGTAATCCTAGGCATTTTATTCTTTCTTAAATTATGAAAAAATATACATAGCATAAAATTAAAAAAAATAACCTTATTTAGGGTACAATTCAGTGGCATTGAATATATTTACACTGTTAAACAATAAACACCACTGTCCATCTTCTGAACTTTTTCATAATCTCAGTGCTAAACTCTGCACCATTAAACAATATTTCTCTATTAACCCATTCTCTCCCCACTGAATGGTCTTGGCACTTGATCATTTTGCTAGGACTGCCATAATGAAGTACTACAGATTGGGTGGCTTAAGCAACAGAAATTTATTTTCTCACAGTTCTGTAGGCTAGAAGTCCAAGATCAAGGTGTTGACAGGATTGATTTCTTCTGAGGTCACTATCCTTAGCATTTAGATAGCCTTTCCTCCTTGTGTCTTCACATGGTCTTCCCTCTGAACCTGTCTGTGTCCAAATTATCTTTTCTTATTTAAACACCACTCATGGCAGATTACGGCCCACCTTAATGACCTCATTTTAACATAATCCCACCTCCCCGCCCACCTCTCCACATTACATTCCCGAACTAAGGCTCTGGGGGTTAGGAATTCAGCTTCTGAATTCTGGGAAGACACAATTTGACCCATAAGAATATGCTAGTCAAACATTGTTTGATGACATATGCAAATGTTTATTTCTAGGGTTTCTGTTCTGTACTGTTGGTCTTTATGTCTGTCCTCATGCCAGAAGCACACTGTTTTTATTATTGTACTTGTAAATTTTGAAATTAGAAATGTGCATTCTCAAACTTCCTCTCTCTTTTTTTTTTTTCCCCAAGATTTTGGCTATTCAGTGTCCCTTGATATTCTGTATGAACTTTAGAATGAATTTTTCTACTTCTGAAAGAAAATTGTCAGGACTTTGATAGAGATTGCATTGAATCTGTAGATCAGTTTGAGTAATATTGCCATCATAAAAAATATTGTTTTCCAATACATGAATACAGATGTCTTTCCATTTATATGTCTCCTTAATTTTTTCTACAGTTACAATTATTTTAGTTTTCAGTATGCTAGTCTTTAACCTCTTTGGTTGAGTTTTTGTTTTGTTTTTTTTATTTGTTTCTTTTTTTGGGGGGGGTATTTTATTCTTTTGATGCTATTTTAAATTATTTTTTTGGGGCGGAGTCAAGATGGCAGCATGGGAAGACGTGGAAATAGTGTCTCCCCACAAATAGATAAGTTGCTGGAGGCCGGAAAGGGACCTGAGGCCCAAGCAGACCGCAGGAACCCCAGAGCAACCGGGTAGGACCTGGGGGAAGTCAGGGGGGTGGGGAAGGGGAAGCTAGACAAGACCGGTGCCTGTGGGGGGTGGCTGGATGAGGGGTAAGGTTCCCACCTGGAGGTACCATTTCGGGCTGGGGAGATTGGGAAACTGCAACTGGGTTTCTTCTGCCCAGGAGGCCAGGAGGCCTGCTGAGCTCCCCAGCTTGGGGGACTGCTGGGCACCCAAGTGGGGTCCTCCACCATCCAAGGTCCCCTCCGGGCTGCCTGGGTCCTGGCGGTGTGGGAAGGAGGGAGGCGGGACAAGGAGATGGAGAGGCAAAAAGTTGGGGTGGGGGCTTTCAGACTGGGGGACGGGGAGGTGAGAGGGTGTTTCACCTGCCCTCTTGGCCAGGGAGGCTGACTGGGCTCCCGGGCCTGGTCCTTCACTCTCTGGATCCCCCTCTGGCATGAGGGTCCTGGGGGGATGGGGGGAGGAGGAGAGAGGCAGACAGTGGGGGTGGGAAGGGATCTCTCCAGGTCAGAAGAATAGGGGAGGTGCCACCAGGTATTTCTTCTGGGTGGGTCCTCCACCTTCAAAGGCTCCTCCCAGCCATTGGTCCTAGAAGTACAGGAGGAAAGCAATGAGGGGAAAAGAAGAGAGGCGGAAGGGGAGATGGATTCTCCGGGGTCACAGGATTGGAGGGGAGCAGAAAGCATTACTGCCACCCACTGGCCTGGGAAGCCTGCTGGGCTCCCGGGCCTGGTCTCCAACTCTCCAGGGTCCCCTCCCAGATGTGTTGGTCCCAGGGATGTTGGAGCGTGGCAGGGGATGAGGAAGAGAGGCAGACTGGTGGAGGGATATTCCAGGAGCAGAGGACCAGGGGAGGTATGGAGGACCTTTCCCCTGCCCACTTGGGCCTGGTGGGCCTGCTGGGCTTCTGAGTCTGGTCCATCAGTCTCTCTGGCTGAGTGGGTCATACAGGCATGAGAGGGAGGGAGGAGAGGAGAAGAAGAAGAAAGTCAGACAGCAGTGGGGGGGACCTTGCAGGACCAGAGGATCAGGGGAGATGCTGTGGGAAATCTCCCTACCCACTTGGCACTGGGAGGCCTGTTGGATCCCCAGGCCTGGTCTTCAGTCCTCCAGGGGCCCCTGTAGGTCTCACTGGTCCTAGGGGTGTAGAAGGAAAGCAGGGGAGAAGAGGAGAGGTGGGCAGGGGAGGGGGCCTTCTGGGATTGGAGGATCAAGGGAGGCGGAGAAGGTATTACCCCTGTCCACTAGCCCTGGGAAGCCTGCTAGGCTCACAGACCTGGTCTTTCACACTCCAGGGCCCCCTCCAGCTGCTTGGGACCTAGGAGAGTGGGGGGGGGGGAGGAGAGGAAGAGAGGCAGACAGGGACTCTATGAGAATGGGAGAGCTAGCGAAGTGCTGCAGGAGTTACCCTAGCCCAGTTGGCCCTGGGAAGCCTGTTGGGCATCAGAGTCTGGTCTCCTGCCTTTCAGTGCCCCCTGCAGCTGTGAGGGTCCTAGGGGAATAGGAGAGAGAGGGTGAGGAGAAAGAGAACCCAAGGGGGAGGGACCCTCTGAGATTGGAGGACTAGCAGAGGTGCCAAGCATTCTCCCACCAACTCGGGCCCAGGGAGCCCACTGCGTACCTTGACCTGGCCCTTTGCCCACAGGACTAGAGGCATTCCTGGGAACCCTGCCTCATTGGGCCTAATCCCCATTCCCCACCACCCCCAGGACCTTTTCTAAGCATAGGCCCTGCCCATTTCCTAACCTCCCCCCACCCCCGAACACTTGTCTAAGCCCCGCCCCCACAGCCAAGGCCTTTTCTGGCTTTTTTTTTTTTTTTTTCTTTTCTTGTTTTTTCTTCCCACCTCCTCACTTAGGCTATTGTAGTTGTTTTACCTTCCAGTTGTTGCCCCATTTTTAAAAAAATTTTACTAACACATCTGTTAGTTTCCTATTATCATACTTTCTATCTTGCTATTGTTCTGCTGTTCTCCTACTATTTTAAAAATAATTTTTTTTCCTGCCCTACATGGCTTGTGAGATCTTGATTCACAAACCAAGGGTCAGGCCTGAGTTTCTGAGGTGGGAGTTCTGAGTCCAAAACATTCAACTAACAGGGAAACCCAGTTCCCAGGGAATATGCATCAGAGTGAGGTCTCCCAGAGGTTCTCACCTCAACACCAAGACCCAGCTATACTCAACAGCCTATAAATTCCAATGCTTGAAACCTCAGGCCAAACATCCAGTGGGAGAGGAACACAATCCCACCCATCCAAAGTGGGGGGGGAATGAGATGACAAAAAATATGTCACAGAGAAAGGAACAAGGTAAAAATACACAAGACCAAATAAATGAAGAGGAAATAGGAAAATTGCCTGAAAAACAATTCAGAGTAATGATAGTAAAGATGATCCAAAGTCTTGATAACAAAATAGAGAAAATACAAGAAACAGTTAATAAGGACTCAGAAGAAGTAAGAGCAAACAAACAGTAATGAACAACAAAACAAACAAAATTAAAAATACTCTAGATGGTATAAAGAGCATAATAACTGAGGCAGAAAAATGAGTAAGTGAGTTGGAAGATAGAATGGGGGGAAATAACTACCATAGATCAGGAAAAAGAAAAAAGAATAAAAAGAATGGAATACAGTCTCAGAGACCTTGGTGACAAGGTTAAGTGCACCAACATTTGAATCATAGGCATCCCAGAAGAAGAAGAAAAAAAGAAAGGGTCTGAGAAAATATTTGAAGAGGTTATAGTGGAAACCTTACCCAACATGGGAAAGGAAATAATTAGTGAAGTCCAAGAAGTGCAGACAGTCCCATACAGAATAAACCCAAGGAGAAATACACTGCAGCACATATTAATCAAACTAATGACAATTAAACACAAAGAAAAAATATTAAAAGCAGCAAGAGAAAAGCAACAAATAACATATAAGGGAAAACCCATAAGGATAACACCTGATCTTTCCGCAGAAACTCTGCAGGCCAGAAGGGAGTGGCAGGATATACTGGAAGTCCTAAGAGAGAAAAACCTATAGCCAAGAATACTCTACCCAGCAAGAATCTTATTCAGCTTTGATGGAGAAATCAAAAGCTTTACAGACAAGCAAAAGTTAAGAGAATTCAGCACCACCAAACCAGCCTTACACCAAGTGCTAAAGGAATTTTCTAAGCAGGAAACACAAGAGAAGGAAAAGACCTGCAAAAGCAAACCCAAAACAATTAAGAAAATGGTAATAGGAACATACACGTCAATAATCACCTTAAATGTAAATGGATTACATGCTCCAACCAAAAGATACAGACTGGATGAGTGGATACAAAAACAAGACCCTTCTATATGCTGTCTACAAGAAACCCACTTCAGACCAAGGGACACATATAGACTGAAAGTAAAGGGATAGAAAAAGATATTCCATGCAAGTGGAAGTCAAAAGAAAGCTGGAGTAGCAATACTCATATCAGAAAAATAAGACTTTAAAGTAAAGACTAGTACAAGAGACAAGGAAGGACACTAGATAATGATCAAGGGATCCATCCAAGAAGAAGATATAACAATTGTAAATATCTATGCACCCAACACAGGAACACCTCAATACATAAGGCAAATGCTAACAGCCATAAAAGGGGAAATCAACAGTAACACAATAATAGTAGACTTTAGCACCCCACTTACATCAATGGACAGATCATCCAAACAGAAAATAAATAAGGACACACAAGCTTTAAAGGACACATTAGACCATCTCAACTGAATTGATATTTATAAGACATTCCATCCAAAAACTACAGAATACGCTTTCTTCTCAAGTGCACATGGAACACGCTCCAGGATAGAACACATCTTGGGTCACAAATCAAGCCTTGGTAAATTCAAGAAAATTGAAATCATATCAAGCATCTTCTCTGAAAACAATGCCATGAGACTAGATATCAATTACCTGAAAAAAATGTAAAAAATTCAAATACATGGAGCTAAACAATATGCTATTAAACAACCAAGAAATCACTAAAGAAATCAAAGCAGAAATAAAAATATACCTAGACACAAATAATAATGAAAACACAACAACCCAAAACCTATGGGATGCAGCAAAAGCAGTTCTAAGAGGGAAGTGTGTAGCAATACAATCCTTCCTCAAGCAACAAGAGAAATATCAAATAAACACCCTAACTTACTCCTCAAACAATTGGAGAAAGAAGAACAAAGAAACCTCAAAGTGAGCAGAAGGAAAAAATCATAAAGATCAGAACAGAAAAAAATGAAAAAGAAATGAAGGAAACAATAGCAAAGATCAATAAAACCAAAAGCTAGTTCTTTGAAAAGATAAACAAAAGTGATAAACCACTAGCCAAACTTATCAGGAAAAAAAGGGAGAAGACTCAGATCAACAGAATTAGAAGTGAAAAAGGAGAAGTAACAACGGACACCACAGAAATACAAAAGATCACGAGAGGATACTACAAGCAACTATATGCCAATAAATTGGATAACCTGAAAGAAATTGATAAATTCTTACAAAAGTACAATCCTCTAAGACTGAACCAGGAAGAAATAGAAGATATGAATAGACCAATCACAAGTACAGAAATTGAGACTGTAATTAAAAATCTCCCAACACACAAAAGCCCAGGGCCAGATGGCTTCACAGGTGAATTCTATCAAACATTTAGAGAAGAGCTAGCACCTATCCTTCTCAAACTCTTCGGAATTACAGCAGAAGGAGGAACACTCCCAAATTCATTGTATGAGGCCACCATCATCCTGAAACCAAAACCAGGCAAAGATGTGACAAAAAAGAAAATTACAAGCCAATATCACTGATGAATATAGATGCAAAAATCCTAAAAAAAGTACTAGCTAACAGAATCCAACAGCACATTAAAAAGATCATACATGATCAAGTGGGGTTTATCCCTGGGATGCAAAGATTCTTCAATATATGCAAATCAATCAATGTGATACACCATATTAACAAATTGAAGAAAAAAACCATATGATCATCTCAATAGAAACAGAAAAATATTTTGACAAAATTCAACATCCATTTATGAGGAAAACTATCCAGAAAATGGGCATAGAAGGAAATTACCTCAACATAATAAAAGCCATATATGACAAACCAATAGCCAACATCATTCTAAATGGGGAAAAACTGAAAGCATTCCCTCTAAGAACAGGAACAAGTCAAGGGTGTCCACTTTCACCATTATTATTCAACATAGTTTTGGAAGTTTTAGCCACAGCAATCAGATAAGACAAAGAAATAACAGGAATCCCATTGGAAAAGAAGTAAAATTGTCACTCTTTGCAGATGACATGACATTATACACAGAAAACCCTAAAGATTCTACCAGAAAACTGCTAGCACTAATTGATGAATTTAGTAAAGTAGCAGGATATAAAATTAATGCACAGAAATCTCTTGCGTTCCTATACACTAACAACAAAAGAGCAGAAAGAGAAATTAAGGAAACTCTTGCATTTACCATTACAACAAAAAGAATAAAATACCTAGGAATAAATCTGCCTAAAGAGGCAAAAAACCTGTATGCAGAAAACTCTAAGACACTGATGAAAGAAATCAAAGATGATACAAAGAGATGGAGGGACATATCATGTTCTTGAATTGGAAGAATCAACATTGTGAAAATGACTATCTTACCCAAAGCAATTTAGAGATTCAATGCAATCCCTATCAAATTACCAATGGCATTTTTCACAGAAATAGAACAAGAAATCTTATTATTTGTATGGAAACTCAAAAGACCCCGAATAGCTAAAGCAATCTTGAGAAAGAAAGACGGAGTTGGTGGAATTAGGCTTCCTGACTTCAAACTATACTACAAGGCCACAGTGATCAAGACAGTATGGTACTGGCACACAAACAGAAAGATAGATCAATAGAACAGAATAGACAACACAGAGGTAAAGCTACACACATATGGGTACCTTATCTTTGACAAAGCAGGCAAGAATATGCAATGGAAAAAGACAGTCTCTTCAATAAGTGGTGCTGGGAAAATTGGACAGCATCATGTAAAAGAATAAAACTAAAACACTTCCTAACACCATACACAAAAATAAACTCAGAATGGATTAAAGACCTAAATGTAGGGCCAGACACTGTAAAACTCCTAGAGGAAAACATAGGCAGAACACTCTATGACATCCATCAAAGCAAGATCCTTTGTGACCCACCTCCTAGAATGAAGGAAATAAAATCAAGAATAAACAATGGGACCTAATGAATCTTAAAAGCTTTTGCACAGTGAAAGAAACCATAACCAGACAAGAAGACAACCCTCAGAACGGGAGAAAATACTTGCCAACAAAGCAACAGACAAAGGATTAATCTTCAAAATATACAAGCAGCTCATGCAGCTTAATACCAAAAAGCAAATAACCCAATCCACAAATGGGAGGAAGACCTAAATAGACATTTCTCCAAAGAAGCCATACAGATGGCCAACAAACACATGAAAAGATGCTGAACATCACTAATGATTAGAAAAATGCAAGTCAAAGCCACAATGAGGTATCACTTCACACGGGTCAGAATGGCCTTCATCAAAACATCTAGAAACAAGAAATGTTGGAGAGGGTTTGGAGAAAAGGGAACTCTCCTGCACTGTTGGTGGGAATGTAAGCTGATACAACCACTATGGAAAACAGTTTGGAGGTTCCTTAAAAAACTAGAAATGGAACTACCATATGACCCAGTAATCCCATTCCTGGGCATATACCCATAGAAAGCCATAATCCACGAAGAAACATGTACCACAATGTTCATTGCTTCACTATTTACAATAGCCAGGACATGGAAGCAACCTAAATGCCCATAAACAGATGAATGTATAAAGAAAATGTGGCACATATATACAATGGCATATTACTCAGCCATAAAATGGAATGAAATTGAACTACTTGTATGAGGTGGATAGACCTAGAGACTGTCACACAGAGCAAAGTAAGCCAGAAAAAGAAAAACAAATACCGTATACTATCTCATATATATGGAATCTGAAGAAATGGTGCTGATGAAACCAGTGACAGGGCAAGAGTGGAGATGCAGATGTAGAGAATGGGCTTGAGGGCACAGGGCTGTGGTGGGGGGTGGGGGTGAAGGGGAAGCTGGGATGAAGTGAGAGAGTATCATAAACATAGATACACTACCAACTGTAAAATAGATAACTAGTGGAAAGTTGCTGTTATAACAAAGGGAGATCAACTTGATGATGGGTGACGCCTTAGAGGTTCAGGACAGGGAGGGTGGGAGGGAGTCACGGGAGAGAGGGGATATGGGGATATATGTATAAATACAGTTGATTCACTTTGGTGTACCTCAAAAACTGGCACAAGAGTGCAAAGCAATTATATTCCAACAAAGAGCTTAAATAACTAAATAAATAATTTTCTTAATTTCTTTTTCACATTGTTCACTGTTAGTTGCTTTTTAAGTAATTGATTTTTGCATGTGGATTGTGTATTTTGCAGCTTTGCTGAATTTGTGTATTAGCTCTAGCAGTTTGTGTGTGTGTGTGTGCGCGTGTGTAATCTTTAGAGTTTTCTATATATAAAATTATTATTTTTGCAGAGGTAATTTTGCTTCTTCCTCTACAATTTTGAATGACATTTATTATCTTTTGTAGCCTAATTACTCTGGGTAGAACTTCCAGTACTATGTTGAATAGAAGTGGCAAAAGCAGGCACTCTTGCCTTGTTCCTGATCTTAGGGAAAATCTTTCTGTTTTCTCCACTGAATATGATATTAGCCAAGGTTTTTTAACATATGATCTTTATTAAGTTGGGGGGGTTTCCATCTATCTCAGGTATGTAGAGTGTATTTATTATGAATGACGTTGGATTTTGTCAAATGCTTTTCCTCCATCAGTTGAGATCATCAGGTGTTTTTTCCTTCCATTTAATTACTTTATTTCATTAATTGTATAATAAACGTACATTAAATTAATTGATTTTCATGTATTGAACCATCCTTGCATTCCAAGAATAAATCTCACTTGGTTATAATATGTAATCCTTGCAATATGCTGCTGAATTCAGTTTGCTAGTATTTTGTTGAGTTTTTTTCATCTATATTCATAAGAGAAATTGTTCTGTAATTTCTTTTCCTGTGATGTCTTTAACTGGTTTTGCTGTAAGGATAATACTGGCCTCATGGAATGATTTAGGAAGTGTTTCTACCTCTCCTATTTCTTGAAAGAGTTTGAGAAGTATTAATTTTAATTCTTCTTTAAGTTATGTTAGAATTCACCAATGCAGCCATCTGGTCCAGGGTATTTCTTTGTTTGGAAGTTTTTGATTATTGATTTAATCTCTGCTTGTTACAAGTCTATTCAGATTCTTGAGTCAAGTTTGGTATTTTATGTGTTTCTATGAACTTTTCCATTTGATCTATGTTATCTAACTTGGCGTAGAATTACTCATACTATTTTCAAATCTTTTAATTTCTGAAAGTTTGGTAGTAATGTCTCTACTTTCACATCTAATTTTAGGTGTTTGTATCTTCTAATGTTTCTTAGACAGTATAGGTTATGGTTGGTTAATACTGTTGACCTTTCCTAAGACCAACTTTTGATTTCATGATTTTTTTTAATATTCTTTATTTTGAACATAACTTTCTAAATGTAGCAGCAGTATACAATGATACTTTTGCACACTCTGATTTCCAAAATAAACACACAGGTTTTTCTCCCAGAGTTTATGTAGCCACCAGACTCATTAGAACAAACACAATAGTTTGCAAACAAGGTCTGTTTAACTCCATCTGGAGTTAGGAACCAAGATCCCACCCTGGGATTTCAGGATGCCATCTTCAAGACTATTATCAAGCTGAGGAGGGTGGCCAAGGGCAAATGAAAATACCACAAAGCTTTCCCTCCATTTTTAAATTTTCTTCTTGATTCAGCATCAGTTGCTTGCTATAACTTTTGATTGCTTTCCAAAATTCTGATCAAGTAGATGCTGAAAAATGCTGCTTATTTTTAATGTTTTTTTTTTTTTTTTTTTTTTTTTTGTGAGAGATCAGGAGTTTGGGGCATCCTACTCCATCAGTTTGCTGAACTCAGTCTTCCAGATATATTCTTGATCTCAGAAGTTAATTCTATGAGATTGATAATCAGTTTTGGTTTCAAGGTTCAGCTAGTTCAAAAAACTGGTCTTTTTTGACATTTGGCAAAGGTATGTATTCACTGTGCCTTATTAAAGAGCACTGTAGAATGTTCATTTTTGCCATAGACTTTATTTATCCCTACTTCTTCTGAAACATAAATATGAGGGATATTAATAAGATTGTCTAATTTACCTTTTGGAGAAATAAATGATATTTTTCTTGGTTTGGTTATCGGTAGTGTTTACTCATTTCTGAACCCTGAGAAACAAGATTTTTTTAAAGTTTTATAACCAGGATCAACCATTTAATGCCCAACTTGATTCAATGATTCCCCAAGGCAGATTAAAATGTCCTTAATTTGATAAAATCCTCTTTTCTAGCATAGAGATTTCAAGAAAAAAAGTTTAAAAAAATGGAAAATGTTACAAAAATAATCTCCTTGAGTTCAAACCCAATTTAGTGAGCTTCTAAGACCCACAAACAAGAACCATTTTGTCTTTTAACTTATACTTACAGACCAAAAAAAAAACAACTCATTTACATTTATAATATACAACAGCATTCTAAAATTAAACTGTAGTGCACTAAGACCATCCCTCAGAGTTAACAGACATATCATGCCACTTGTTAACAGTTGGTTTAGACTGGAATGATTCCTTACTCATTTTTTTCTATTTCTTCGCTATCATGCATGTGTGTATGATATTTGTTCTCAAATAATAAGTGTATTTTTTAAAAAAATATTTATTTATTTATTTATTTATTTATTTATTGGCTGCGTTCCATCTTCATTGCTACACATGGACTTTCTGTAGTTGCGGAGAGCAGGAGCTACTCTTCTTGGCAGTGCAAAAGTTTCTTATTGCCGTAGCTTCTCTTGCTGCAGAGCACGGGCTCTAGGCATACGGGCTTCAGTAGTTGTGGCACATGGGCTTAGTTGCTCCATGGCATGTGGGATTTTCCCAGACCAGGGCTCAAACCCATGTCCCCTGCATTGGTGGATTCTCAACCACTGTGCCACCAGGGAAGCCCCAATAAATGTGTTTTTATGTAAGTATGTTTTTCAGTGATTCCCAAATAAATTTACATTACAATGTAGAATAGGTTTTTTTCAACTGAAAATACCCTTCTCCATCAAAGAATGTTGATAGATGCCTAGGGGATTATACTGCTCCTCTTACTCCTCTTTCCCATCTGCCACCCTAGATAAGCCACAGCTCTACAGAATGGGAGCATAACATTATAATATCCCTTTCTACTTCAAAGACAAGTTGCACACATATAAGATCCTGAAATTGTAAAATATTACTGCAAAAATCCCTTAGGAACTGAATGATCATTTACAAAACCTCAACTTAAAGGCAGAGAAACTGAGGGTTCGTGAGGTATATTGACTTTTTCAGGGTCACATAATAAGGCAGCATAATGGAGACATGAGGAATTAAATACTGAAATGAGTGCTGTAGGTAGCAATTATACAAAAGGCAGAAATGGAAAGGATTTGAATTATTTAAAGGCTAGTTAACATTGCATAGCACTTAAACTTTTACAGCACAGCAAAATATAGGAAAGTGTTTAAAATAGGGATACCACAGTCTATAAAAAGGTTTGGCCCATCTAGAAAGTGTATCTTGGGAAAGGTAAGGAATTAACACCCATTAGGATACAGATCTCTGTCTTGTGCAATATTTGTTTTCTCATGGTTAAAATCAATCAAGAAATTAGTGCCATGAAGTCTGTCTGATTCTGATTTCCATGTGACTTCCACCACGGCACATTGTCTTCCAAGAGGCTGAGCAATGGAGTTATTGACTCGGTCTACATTTTGGGGAAAAAACTTCAAGTGCCAGTGTCTAGCAGGTAGCTTTAATGTTGATGCCAGCAATAAGCTATTGAGGACAACCATGCCATGGCTAACTTTTGTGACATTTAAATTTATTTTCATTTTGAATCATTTGTTATATGAAAAAGAACAGACATTAATATAAAAATAATCCCAGTTCACCACTCTGATTTAAGAAATGTTAACATTTTGCTGTATTTGTTTCATGTTCTTTTTGCTTATAGGAATAAAACCTTCAGGTACAGTTGAAGCCACACTTCCTTCCATTATGCCAGAAGTAACTATTTTACTGAGGTTGATGTGTGGCCTTTTGTAGCTGCTTTATTCTTTATAACGCACATTTATGTCTATAAAAAAGTCTAGTACTACTTTATGTGGTTTTTAAATGTTCATAACCGACACTGTATAATATGCCCTTTTGCAACTTTTCACAGTTATGTTTGTGACATATCAATGTTGATACATGTATATGTAATTTATTTATCTGTGCTTTATTTAATTTGCTATTTTAAACTGATGGATTGAAAGAATAGCAACAACTTAATTATTTTTTCTCCGCTGGTAGACATTTTAATTTCCTGTAATTAGTTCCTATTATTAACAGTTCTGAGAAGAACATTGTGTTACATCTCCTTGTGCAAGTATTTGAGACTTTAAGGTAGCTAACTAATAGTGGTATTAGTGGATTGTAAACTATGTACTTAAAATTTATGAGGCAGTGCTCCAAGTCTCTCCAAAATGGTTGTGCTTTTGTGTGCCATATTAGACATGTATTTGTATGTAATTGTTAAAGTTCCTGCTATTCCAGTTGCAGATCACCATTCAGAACCTGGCAGATGACAAGTCACATTTTCCAGCTGACAAGGATACTGTGTTCTCTGCGGCCCTTGGTTTTTCCCTGTCTGAATGGTGCAACTACTCAAGTTATAGCACCCTATAATGTCTGTCTTTTTTTCTTATTTGATACTCTTGCTTTTCCTGTCCCCAAAATAAGGAGTGGGATTTGCTACATGGCCTTGTTCTTTGAATATTTGCTACATATAGTCCCATGCACACCTGTGATACTCTGCAAGGTGCAGTCAGTACCAGAGGAGATATTTGCTCCCAAATCTCCTTGAAAGGTTAATAAACATTATTGGGTCATAGTCTTACCATCTTTTTCAATTGACCAACAGACAAGATGTAGGGGTCTTTTGAGTGGAATAATTGGTATCAATTCACATGCTAAACAGACTAAAAAATGTGGATTGCCCAAATATGCCAGGAGTCCTTTAGGCATTGAAGGTTCACTAAGTAGAGGCCAGAATCCATTCGAGCTTCAAGTATCAGTGCTTCATTTCCTCCACTTTGCCCCAGACAGAAGGTGCAAAATGAATCCTACAGATGTTTATTTGAGGCAAACTATATCACAACTAGTTAATTCTGATTGCTTTTCTGCTTGATAAATCATATCTTTACTCTTTCAACCAATTAACCTGTTGCCTGTCAAAGAAGGAATTTGAATTGTATTTGAGTTACATGGTCTGGGAAAAACAAACCTTCTTTGCCATTACTGATCCATCAGCTCGTGTGTGTGTGTGTGTGTGTGTGTGTGTGTGTGTGTGTGTACAATTTGATATTTTTTTTCTTATTAGTAATGTATATATGGCAATCCCAATCTCCCAGTTCATCCCACCCCAACCACCCCCACCCCCCGGCTTTCCCCACTTGGTGTCCATATGTTTGTTCTCTACATCTGCGTCCATTTGTGTCTCTATTTCTCCCTTGCAAACCAGTTGATCTGCATATATGTGTTAATATATACTGTTTGTTTTTCTTTTCCTGACTTACTTCACTCTCTATGACAGACTCTAGGTCCATCCATGTTTCTACAAATGTCCCAATTTCATTCCTTTTTATGGCTGAGTAATATTCCATTGTATATATGTACCACATCTTCTTTATCCATTCATCTGTTGATGGACATTTAGGTTGCTTCCATGTCCTGGCTATTGTAAATAGTGCTGCAATGAACATTGAGGTGCATGTGTCTTTTTGAATTACGGTTTTCTCTGGGTGTATGCCCAGTAGTGGGGTTGCTGGGTCATATGGTAACTCTATTTTTAGTTTTGCAAGGAATCTCCATACTGTTCTCCATAGTGACTGTATCAATTTACATTCCCACCAACAGTGCAGGAGGGTTCCCTTTCCTCCGCACCCTCTCCAGCATTTACTGTTTGTAGATTTTCTGATGATGCCCATTCTAACTGGTGTGAGGTGATACCTCATTGATCCACCAGCTCTCACTAAGTGGGATGGAAAGAGAAGCCCTATAATTGCAGTCAATCTCAGGAGAGCTGGGATCAGGCTCTGCCACACAGAACCACTTGGTGTTGGTGAGAAGAATGTGTTTCCCCCAGGTGACTGCAGCACTGCTCAGGGTGAATGACTTGGTGAGAAGAACCTGAGCTGGGTTGGCCCTTTAATCCCCTTATCAGGGCAGTCCTTTGCAGTGAACACCTGTCTGGCCATCTGCTGCAGCTCTGTCTGCTAAGAGGTGGTTCCCTTTGATTGTTTTGTTACTCCAGAGAGGGATTTGGGAAGGAATGGTAAGAGATGTGAACTCAGATTTCCAACTTACAAATGTCTCCAATATGTTTATATCTTTCCTATAGATACTTTTAATTTACAGGGCATTAAAATACAGATAAAGTAACAGTATGTCCTATTTTGTTTAGTTGTATTGTATCAGTTCCATTTTTTAAATGTCATTATATTTTAACAAGTGCAAATCTTTGTCTGCATATTTTATTGAATGATAGATACTCATCATAAGACCTGCCAGAGCTCTGTTTTTAAGACACTTGTTTCTAATGGTTTTTATCTCAGCACATAATGCTCCAACAAACATTTTTGTGCATAAATTTTGGTCTGCTTTTCAGATTGCTTCCTCATTCATTACATATATGTGTATATTGTATCTATTATGTGCCAGAGACTATACTTAGTCCTTTTAATATATTGGTACCAAGTATTTGAAGGAGACTCTAGGATTTTGGAAATGTAAACATTTCAATATTCTTTATAAATATTGGCAAATTTGCGCCCATAGTTTTAAAGTTACACATGGTCTTCAAGCACCAAACATTTTGAGGTCTCTGATCTGCTGGAACTTGGAATGCCAAGCCTCATCTTTCCTTTGCTCCAGAGTTCAAAACAGTAGAAGATACTTTAAAAAAACTGATGAGCAAGTAAGAGATAGCAGTACCAGCTTTACTGAGCATAACCGTAGCCTGAGATCCACACTGCCTGTTTCTAGTCCCTCCCCTGAAAGAAAAGCCCTAAGAAGAGGTAGCTGAAGAAGCTGGGCCAGAAAGCACAGATACCTGCCTAGACTTAGTATAGGCCATAAGCTCAGAAGGACCATGGCAGTTCCACCTACCCATAAAGCAGGCAGCAGAAGACGAGGTGCAACTTGTCTTGTACACAGAAATCTTGTTTACCCTTACCAGGGCCTCAGCCAAGTCAGGATCTCCCCAGCCTATACCCCTTTCCAGATCTCTCCCCTCAGAGAGAGAAGAAATGGGCTTATTTTCTGAAAGAAATGTGTTAGAATTTAAGGGTAGTTCTCCAGAACTCCATGAGAGCTACAGGGAGCAATATGTTTTCTCAGGAATAGCAAGATATCAAAAGCTTTGGTTCCTGGACACTTATTGACTATGTAACATCAGGCAAACCAATTAAATTATCTGAACCTCAAACAGTGAGGACATAGTATCCATTTTGTAGTATTATTGCATAAATTAAAGGAAGTATTATTGCTGAGTAACTTTTCCTCCATGTGGAACTGTCAATTCATTGACAGTGAAAAATTCAAAACAGTTGTTTAACACATTACCTCATTGACTATTATAGCTATAGAGGTCATAGTGGTGAAATTAGAAATGCTGTCTAGACATTCTCATTATTAAGCCAGAGTTCATTGAATTTATATCTCTTCTAGTCCCAATTGATGTAAATCAACCACACATAATTGTATAAGCTTGCTTATTTTATTTATATATAAGATTAACAGATTTCTTATTTGATAGGCTTTGGAGATGCGTGTTAGCTGTTGATTTCAGTAGCTGTGTCTGTTCTAGTGTGCATAATCTTATATACCCACTAGCAATAAACTAGGTTTCTGATTTCTCCATATCCTGGACAATACTTATTTTCCTTTGTTCTGACTCTGGCCAACCTAGCGGGTATAAAGTGACACTTTGTTGTGGTTTTGATTTGCATTTCCCTAAAGACTAAAAATATTGAGCCGTTAGTACATCTTCTTTGGGAAAATGTCTATATCGCAGTCCTTTGCCAATTTTAAAATTTGATTGCCTTTTTCTGCTGTTGTTGAGTGGTAGGAGTTCTTTGTATATTCTGGATACTAGTCCTTTACAAAATATGTGATTTGCAAACACTTTCTCCCATGCTTTCAGTTGTCTTTTCAGTCTCCTGTTAGTTTCTTTTTATGCACAAAAGTTTTAAGTTTTTATGAGGCATGATTTATCTTTTTTGTTGTTGTTGCTTATACTTTTGATGTCATATCTAAGAAATCATTGTCAAACTCAAGTTTCTAAAGTTCTATAGATTTAGCTTTTATGTTTAGCCTTATAGGTTTAGCTTTTATGTTTAGCTCTCTACTCAAATTTCAGTTTCTTTTGCATATGATGTGACTGAAGTAAGGGTCCAAGTTTATTCTTTTGCAGTGCATATCCAGTTATCCAAGCATCATTTGTTGAAGAGGATGTTCTGTATTCATTGAATCACCTTAGCACCCTTATCAAAAATCAAATGGTAATACAGTTGACCCTTAACAACATAAGGGTTAGTGGACACTGACCCTCTGCATAGTAAAAAATTTGCTTATAACTTCACAGTTGGCCCTCTATGTCTAGAGTGGTTCCATATCTGGGAATTCAAACAATCTTGGATTATGAAGAACTATAGTAAGTACGTATTGAAAAAAATCCGTGTATAAGTGGAACCGCACAGTTCAAACCCATGTTGTTTAAGGGTCAACTGTATATAGAAGGGTAAAGTGGAAGCTTGATTCTATTCCATTGGTCTATCCTTATGCCAGTACTACATGGATTATTGTACATTAGTAGTAAGTTTAGAAATTAGGTAGTGCGAATCCTCCAATGTAGTTCACATTTTTTGTGAATTTTGGGGCATTTTCTATATAAAGACCATGTCATCTGCAAATAGATTTTTCTTCTTCCTTTTCAATGTGGGTGGCTTTTATTTCTTTTTCTTGCCTAATTGTTCTATCTAGAGTTTTTGGTATAATGCTGAACTGAACTGAATGGTAAAACAGACATTCTTTTCTTTTCCCTGATTTTAAGAAAAAGGCTTTCACTTTTTCACCATTGAGAATGACATGAGCTCTGAGTTTTTCGTAAATGGCCTTTATCATGTTGAAGAAGTTAACTTCTATTCATGGTTTCCTGAGTCTTTTTTTTTTTTTTTTTATCACAAAAGGTGATGGATTTTGTCTAATGCATTGTATGCATTAATTAAGATCAACTGTTTTTCTTTATTCATTTCAATAATTTGGTATATTACATTGATTCATTTTCATATATTGAACCCTTTGTAGTCCTAGGATACAGCTCACTTGTTCATGATATAATCCTTTTAATATGCTGCTAGACTCAGGTTGCTAGTATATTTAAATCACATTATCATCTATTTGCATAAGAGACATCAGACTGTAATTTTGTTTTGTGTTGTATTTGACTAGCTTTGGTATCAAAATTATATTGACATTCTAGAATGAGTTAGAAAAGGTAATCTTATTCTATTTATGGTAGAGTTTTAGAGGTTTGGTCTTAATTCTTCTTGAAATATTTGATAGAATGGTCCTGGACTTTTTTTGGGAGGTGGGGGTGTGGGCACAGGTTTTTGATTACTGATTCAATCTTTTCACATTGAATTGATTTTTGTATATGGTATGTGGTAGGGATGCAACTTCATACTTTTGTGGGTGGATATCCAATTTTCTCTAAACCAGTCCTTGAAAAGACTGTTCTGCCTCTTATGAGCATTTTGTTCCGTAAGGATGCCCAGCATCCAAGGCAAATTACCTGGAGGACTGTGATCCCAAACCAAGTGAGGATAAGCCCCCATCACATGATTTTCTGTCAAAGGCTTTTCCTAACCTGAAGAGAGACTCAAGAACTTCTTAGGCCCTTCCTGCTACTATAGACCTTCCCCAGACTGTCTTCAGAGCACTTGAGACGATCAATGACCTTTGCCATGTGATTATCCCCCAAAATGGGGTGAAGGCCAAAGCTTTCTTTAAGAAAGTCACATGCTGCCTCTACTTTTATCACATTTCAATCACACACAACTTTTCTTATTCCTTTGGTTTTGTCTTAAATATTCCACTAATATTGTAAACATTCTCTTTACATCTCAAAATTTCCTACTGCAGTAGGATTTTGATTTGAGGCTTCCCAGCACTGACTGAGAAAACTGGCCAAGAATCTGGGGTGGCCACATGTTTACTCCAAAGTTCTGCCTTTTTGAGTTGAGCTCCCACTTTGGGCTCCACACAAGGGGCTCTAAGATATGAAAGGTTGCCCTGGCAATCCAAAGTCTCCAACAGCATCTTTCTTGTCTCCCCACCAAATTCCTCTTCAAGCCAAGGCCAGATAGTAGCTTGCTTTGTATAGGATCATAAACAGACTTTCTCTTACAGCAGGTCAGTGCTCTTTGTTACTAACATTAGTAGTTAGAACCACACTTGATAACTCAAACCATCAATGAAAATCAGTCCAAACAGCCACAGGACCTGGTGCCCAGGCTCCTTGGTTCTTTTTAACTTGAAGTTGAGTACAGCTTTTCTTAGAATTGTCACCTCCCTTCTTTTTCTCTTGCTGGTCCCTGTGGCTTGTTTATGAGTGGATTCAGCATCCTTCCTGGCCTTGGCTGGCTCTCTCTATAGACACACAGGCGGAAGGGCAGGCCCTTCTTAGGCCTTGAATATGGGCTACCTCTATTTAGCATTTTATCAGTGTTCTTTGTAGACTTGTACAGATATTAATATTTTAGTGAAAAATTTGCTATTTATTTTGATAACTTTTTTTCAAGATTTTGGAAGAACATATGGGTAAGTTTAGGTTAGATCTGGGGAAATTATTGGTTTCCTGGCTGTACCACCATTGCAAAATTCCTCAAGTAAACGGTTTTAGATTTGTAGTTGAATTATTTTACAAGCCATTGTTTGTGCTTTTGGCCTAGAAAAAATTGAAATACAAAAATAAAAACAAAACAAAAACAAATAGACTGGAGCAAGCATGAGAATTATAATGCAGAACTGTGTGAATGTGTATATATATGGGTGTGTGTCTGGATTTTAAGTTAAATTTGGCTAAAGAAACCAATTCTCTAGCAATACTATCAATATTTTTTAGGAAACGCAAGAGGAATTTAGCAAAAACACCACTGAGGACATTTTTATCAGATGCCCAAAATGTGGCCTTGAAGCTTTTCTAAAATCTGCTCAAAGAAATTGATGAGGAAGGAGTATAAAGACCTTCAATTGGGAAGATAAGAAATGAAGATCATCACCCACGACTGAAGAAGGCAGAGTCAGCTACTACGGAAACACCAAGGAGAAAGACCCTCATCTAAAGGGAAAGAAACTTGAATTTGAAGACAATGGGGTTGTTATCACCTCCTGTGGAAATTAGCCTAACCTAGTAGCAGTGATCTGGAAGGAGCAAAATAAAACTTAGTCAACAAATGTGTAAGAACAAAGCTGTAGTTTTGTAAAACAAGTTGCATTTTTAAAACACATTACATTTGTGAAAACAAATGTTGCAATGTTAGTAACTGTGCCTATTTTTTCTCTTTTGTTGTTCAAGTTGTTTTAGTTTCAAAGCATGACAGCTTTTGATAACATTGTGGGGGTTGAAGGTCAGAGAGAATGTGCCCAGACTAGGAGGACCAGAGCTGAGGTCTCTGACTTCACTGAGGGGCCAGACTCCAAGGTGGATGATCAGTAGTTTTGTAAACAGTATCCTTCAAAGATTGGTGGTAGGTTTGGTTGTGATGCATAACATTTTGATATATAAGGAGCTTAAACTCTGTAGAAGACTCAGCATAAGAAGTGTATGTATGATGAAATCATAATCAGTGTAAGTCAGGAGCAGGGAATCTCTGGTGGTAAGTACATCTCAAGAACATACAGAAGCAAGTTCTAGTCATTTGAAAGGATCCTATGTTAGAAATAGGAACAATGATGAAATTCTGGTAATAGGGAGGAGGATTGGCCAACTATATTCCCAGCAGGAATCTGAAAACAGTAGGAGTCGGTAAGTAGAAATCTGAAGCTTACATCAAGGTGTAGAGACTTGGCCATGTGGCAGAGTGTAATGAAAAGACCTATGATTATGGGCATATGTATGTCCAGAGCTCACCCCAACCACAGTAGGTACTCATTCTGTTCCATAGCCACTGTGAATGAAAAATATCACCCACCATGTCAGTAAACAAAGGATATTGCAGCTATCCAGCCATCACATTACAGCCTCCCTGATGGTGAGCCCTGAGGGAACTCAGGATACAGGCAGGATGCCCTCCATCATGCTATGAGCTGCTGCAGCCACTGTAGACAGTGCATCCTGAAGAGACTCAGGATGAGAAAGCACAGGATACAGGCCCCAGAGAGCTAAGGTGCATATCAAAGGGATGATTTCAGTGAGCCCAGACTCTTGCGTCTTATAGAAAAGTTCTAAATTTATTAACTTATTTATTAACTTTATTATCTGATTTTCTTTAATTAAGAGTAATCTTTTGATGTTCCGAGACAGCTACCTAGTCTTTTTTGCAAAAACCCCTATACATCCTGGTTCCTCCCTTACCTTTTCAGAGCAGTCCCTCAGAGCTATCTGAGATGCTGTATCCTGGGCTTAAGGCCTCAGTCTTATCCACTGAATAAAACATAATTCTCAACTTTTAGGTTGTGCTTTTTTTTTTAGTAGACACACAGTAGATAGTCTGTTCCATAGCCACCCAACAAATTCCAGAACTGCCCAATAAGTAGGACAGATTTGAGCTTTGTAGCTGATTTTGTACATCTTTAAGTCCAGTATTTTCTAAAGTGATTTCCTAAGTTACTTCTTGTGGTCAAACAAGCTTAAAAATGACATATGCAAAATTTCCATCTGATGGATTTATTAAACATCTATAGTAAGTTAAAACAAATAAACAAACAAGCTTTGTTAATCCCAGCATTTTCTAAATTTACTTAAGAAAGGACTCCTTGGAATGTACTTTGAAAAGTCCTGCTTTAATCAGCACCAGAGACCCAGCAATCCAACCCAGAGGGTTTCCAGCCCTTCACACTCTTTACTAAAAGCATTCACTACACTCTTTGCCTCCCTATTCAGCCTCTGCACTTGGCCCTGATGACCTAGGCACCAAAAGTGTGGAAGTATTTTCTTTCCCGGAGAAGTAGATATCCAGACTCATTTATCTCTTGTTGACCTCTTCATATATCATTCTCTCAGCCATCACTTACTACCAGATTAACTCCTACTCTCTCTCTTTTTTTTTTTTGTTTAATATGTCACTCCCTCTCAGGAACCTTTATATCCCCTCCCCATCCACTCACCACCAAATCTGCATGCAAGGTCCCTCTTAGGTGCTCCATAGTTCTCTTTTGTTAAGTAGGTATTTATTGAGCATCTATTTTGTGCCAGGTTCTTGGGTTACATCAGTGAACAAAACAAAATGCCTGGCCTTAGCATCTAATTCCTTGCATGCCTGCCTTACGTTCATCTCATTAGATTGTCAGGTATCTACTTTCCTTATCTATCTCTCATGCTTTACTCTAGCTGTGTAAGAACAGGATCCCTCCAATTCTTTCAGTTTTATTCCCAAGATGCAGCATCACTTTTATGATGTTGTCATCATTCAGTAAGTGCTCATCAATGGCTATGAGAAACAATCACATCATTTCTTATTCATTTTTCCTTTTGTTTGCCATATTTTCAAATATGAAAATCTTATCTGCGAATCTATCCCTAGGAGGTGAAAATAATTTATAGTGCAAATCTCTTTGTCAGATCTCATCAATAATGGAGAGAAGCTCCTGTACTTTGCCAAGTTCCCCTTGGCCACCTCCTCTGGTTTTTGGCAGTAAAGCCCTGCACAATCTCATGCTCATATTTCCTAGAGTTAGGGGCTTGCAATTTTATTAGCTTTTCCAACAACTTTCTGCACAATGTTTAATTTTAGTGAATTAAATTAAAGTAAATGAATTTCTGTTGAGATTTTTGTTGAACATGTTCAAATAGCCTCTGTCACTTTAAGCTGTCAGTCACCTTGGGCTGGCACAGAATGTAGCAAGAACAGAGTCCAGACTTTGACCAATTTGAATTAAATCCTCCCTTTGTCCCAGAGTAGTGTGGCTTTGGAAGCTTACTTAACATTCTTGAGACTCACTATCCTCATTTGCAAAACAGGAATGACTAAGCTCCTTGCTGACCTCATAGAATTGTATGAACATTCAAAAAGCTTGGAAGGTAACAGACCTCACACAGTACTGCCTGACATAGAGTAGAAACTCTGTAAATGTTAGTTTCTTTTTCCTCCCAAGAGGGTGACTTTCCTTTTATGGAAGGGGTGGGGAAAAGAGATATGAGAATGTCAAATTTTGGTGAGAATGTTAAATGAAGTCATCTTCTTGTGCGGATTTTAGGTCTCCCTTAGTTCAGCCTTAATTATTCAAAGTACTGAGCTGGAGGAACTGGAGGTAAATACATCATTTAAAAAAATTACCTGCCTAATCTACAGAGCCTCTTTCACTTGCTCCAGGCCTGTAATTAAGACTTGTCTGAATAAGCACTAGTATTTTAATCGAGGTATAAGAGGAAGAAGATGAAATGCAGGGAAAATGGGGCTTCCAGCTTTCTTCTGAGTGAAAGATAGCTCACTTTGGAGAACAGAGTGAGCCTTCAAAAAGTGCTTACCAGGGGAAAATTTTAACATTTCCTTTTAACTACACAAGTAACATCAATGTGCTAATTATTCTAAAATGAGCTCAGAATTTGCTGTATGGTTACACTTTATGAAATACTTGAGCCCCATTACACCAAGAAATAAAATGCTGCAAATTCATTTCTGTTAATTCATGCATAATTGAAGCAGGGCTGGTGTAAAGCCTCCAGAATGTGCGCATTTTGATTCCTTTGTTCTTACTGCATTTGTATTTAAAGGTTTAGAACAACAAAAAGCAGTAAGCTGGACTCATAACTTTTATGAACTGTTTAAATGCGCAATAAAGTTGATTCAAAAATTCAAAAACATTGCTAAATATGGATTGTAAAATATCTTGTTTACTTTTCATATAAACCAACCATAGATAAAATAATATCCCAAGCATAGCGTGTATTTTGTGTAGGATGGCAATTGGAACGAACTTTCACTTAAGAAAAGTGGCTGTGTGTCATTGGAACCACTTTGTCTCAATTGTTTTTCACCAAGATAAGAAAAATCATTGGTTAATATAGCATCTTGGTTAATATAAGTGAGGGCTTCAGTTAGCTGAATTTCTCCTTTAAAGCTTTATGCTAAACCACATTAAAAATAATTCCTCTTTGAAAATCTTATTAAAATATTTAAATCAAGCCCTCATGGCTCCATGCCCCTGCCTAGCAGAGAAATGCAACAAAGCCGTTATGATTACTAGATCATTTGTCTCTCTAAGGATTTTGTGTGATCTGAAGGAAATCATAATAGCCATTGTCTAATGATCAAGTACTATATGCCAAACATATTTGCAGTTGCTTGTCCTCCACCCTTTCTCACCCCCCAAGCCCAGGAATCCAGGACTGAACCTCTACAAGCACAGTGCCAGGAAGCTAAGAGGCATTCAGAACTAATTGTGAATGATTTTGTGAAGTCGTTGATCAATGAATATGTTACTGAACTCAGGTTCAGCTGCTGGCTGCTGAAGAGCCAATAATTTGAGAGGCAAGTGTCAGTAGGAAGGAAAGGTGCTTTAATCAGAAAAGCTGGCAATCTGGGGAGCAGGGGACTCGTGTCCTTAGACCAACTCCCAAGATTCTGCTCAGCCATGACTGTTTTTAAAGGGAAATATGGGGGAGGGGGAATCTCAGTGAATCATGGAGGCAAGAGGTTGAGTTCTGCATCTTTTCTATTGCATCAGGTTGGCTGACTCTCTCTTCAGATGTCTTGCCTGTGTGATCTGCCTGCAGGATAGTTAAGAGGGCTGTTAGGAGTAGAGAGCTAGTCTTCTTTAACTCCTTAATTCTTCATTCTTACTTCTTTTTATCCAGGAAAAGAATCAACAGGTTACACAAGGCATGGTGTGTGTTCAGGAGATCATAAGTCAGAAGTTAGGTTAAATGACCTAGTGATCTCATTCCTATAATTAGGTTCTTTCAAGGTTAGAGGGGAACAGAAATGGGCAAGCAGGAAAGGGGTAAAAGAGCTGCTTTCAAATATATTATGTAAGGATTTTACAGTAAACTTCTCCAGCCCTCTGCAAACTGTTTGTGACAACATTAATTATCACCCCATTTTACAGGTGAACAACTGACAGTCAAGGAATCTAAGTCATTTAAGCATTGTAACATTGAGACAAAATAAGGCAATTGGGTGCCAAGCCACATTTCAAAAATCCAACCTGGATTGTTTCCAGTGCTCAAACCATGATGCAGCTCCCTCTGCTAGAACAAGCTCACTGGCCTGGCTTGCAGGAAACTCAAGAACTAGAGGGAGGAATTCCCTGGCGGTCCAGAGGTTAGGACTTGGTGCTTTTACTGTGGGGGCCTGGGTTTGATCCCTGGTTGGGAAACTGAGATCCTGCAAGCTGTGTAGCAGGACCAAAAAATTAAAAATAATAATAAAAAAAAAAGAATTAGAGGGGATATCATGGTTTTCGGTCAACCTTTGAAATATGTGTGGCTATTTCCACATTAGGATAATCTTTTGTGTGCTTCTAAATTGTTTTTTAGCAAATCCTTTTGGTTAGCTGAGTTTATTAGTTGTGTTCTCATTTATTGGTGTTTCCCCTACAACAACAGTGTCTGAGAGTTCAAATTGTATAGACCAGGTTTGGAAACTCTAGGACTTAACAGAGTAACACTGAAAGTAGCTCTTTCGCCCCTTGCCTATGTGCCCATTTCTGTTCCCCTCTAGCCTTGAAAAAACCTAATTATAGGAATGGGATCACTAAGTAATTGAAATTAACTCCTGACTTATGCTCTCCTGAATGCACACCATGCCTTGTCTAAACTGTTGATTCTTTTCCTAAATAAAAAGAAGAAAAAATGAAGGATTAAGTAATTAAAGAATAACTAGCTCTCCACCCTCAACAATCCCCCTTAGCAATCCTGCAGGCAGATCACATGGGCAAGACAAGATCTGAAGAGAGAGTCAGCTAGCCTGATGCAATAGAGAAGATGCAGAACCCAACCTCCTGCCTCGATGAGTCACTGAGATTCTTCCCTGTTTTCCCCTTTAAAAACTGTCATGACTGAGCAGAACCTTTGGAGTTTGTCTCTGGACAAGAGTCCACTTTCTCCCCAGATTGCCAGCTTTTCTGTTTAAAGCACCTTTTCTTTCTACTGACACTTGCGTCTCAAATTATTGGCTTTTCAGTGGTGAGCAGCCAAAGCTGGGTTCAGTAACAACATCAATGTGAGAAACCTTCCAGACTAATACAACTGGGACTGGTGGACATTTACCCAATTAGCAACCACACAGATGACTGAAATTAAAATGGGTGCTTCTAAAAGAAATGCCTGGGGAGGCAAAAGACAATTCACTAATCTTCTTCACTAAATCCTAATGCTTTGGAAGGCAACACTTTCCAGGAGAAAATATATGGGTTTTGAAGTCAGACAAACCTAGGTTCTAATCCTGGCTTTTATGAGCTATGTGATTTTGAGTCACTTGGTCTTTCTCTCCTCAACTTCCTCCTCTGTATGATTGGGAATTTAATCTAATTTCTCTAGTTAGGATAAGGAATGAAAATAAATTATGAAGTATTTACCCAGACATAGGATTTTGCCTCTAAACTCTGCCTTTTTGCCCATACAGTCTGTCTGAATTCTTGGATGGACTGAAGAATTATCATCATTTGAGGTTATAGTCATCAGAACATTAACTAAATGTAATTTATTTGGAGGATCATGAAGGATCTAAAGATTTGTAGCTTGCACCATCAGTGGGAGTTGCCGAGACTGTAAGAGATAGAGATGTATATATCTCCATATTCTGGCTCCGGGACCTGCTAATAAGCCCCTGGGGGGCAGGGGGGCGGATTCTGAATGGGACTGATTTTCTTCCACCCCTAGAGTTATAGCTGAGCCTAAATGATGGCTGCAATAATAGGAAAACTGGGAACAGAGGCCAGCAGCCCGGCATACACTTCCCAGGCTCTCTCCTCTGGAAGATAGGAGGTACTGGCATATTGCTTTAAACCACACCTGCATTGAGAAGAGGAGATATAATTTTCCAGTGCTCAAAGCATGTTATTATCAAATTTTTCTTAAAAAAATTAAAGTATTCCTAATTTTAAAACATTTTTTATTGGAGTATAGTTGATTCACAATGTTGTGTCATTTTCTGCTATACAGCAAAATGAAGCAGTTATACATATACATATATCCACTCTTTTTTAGGTCACTACAGAGTATCAAGTAGAATTCCCTGTGCTATGTTGTAGGTCCTTATTAGTTACCGATTTTATAATAGTAGTGTGTACATGTCAATCCCAATCTCCCAATTAATCCCTCCTCCCCTTTCCCCCTTGGTAACCATGTTTGTTTTCTACATTTGTGACTATTTCTGTTTTGTAAGTAAGTTCATTTGTAGCATTTTTTTAGATTCCAGGTATAAGCAATATCATATATTTGTCTTTCTCTGTCTGACTTACTTCACTTAGCATGGTAATCTCTAGGTCTATCCATGTTTCTGCAGATGGCATTATTTCATTCTTTTTTATGATTGAGTAGTATTCCACTGTGTATATGTACCACATCTTTATCCATTCATCTGTCGATGAACATTTAGGTTGCTTCCATACCTTGGCTATTATAAATAGTTCTGCTATGAACATTGGGGTGTGTGTGTCTTTTTGAATTGGAGTTTCCTCTAGATATATGCCCAGGAGTAGGATAGCTGGATCATATGGTAGCTCTATTTTTAATTTTTTAAAGGAACCTCCATACCGTTCTTCATAATGGTTGTAAAGTACCCCTAATTTTGAAGTGATCAATGCATTGGTTTACCATTCGGAAAGTATTATAGATGTGCCTGTGCGCACACATTCACACACACACACACACACACACACACATAAAGAAATCTCCAGAAACTTTGCCTCCATGTTTTTGTTGGTTTTAAGCATATACAGAAATTCATAAAAGTACTTTCATTGCCTCCCTCTGCTTCAAACTTATACTGCAGTAATACTTACAATTCACAACTGTAAAATATTGCATGTATACCCTTCTAGAAATGCATTTGAAGAAATACATATGCACACACATATGCAGAGAGATATCATTTTAGACATATTTTTATGTTGCTCGAGTTTTGCTTAGTAGTACATGTGAACAAATTAACACATAAAGGCCTTTTCATTCTTTTTATTGGTTGCATAGGATTCTTCACATGGATATGTTATGAATTATTTAACATATTGATGTACATCCAGACTTGTTTGTGTTTGTATTTTGGTTATGTCCAACTACCCTGCAATGGGTATTTTTGTAAATGCATTTGTATGCGTTTCTCATGAGAAGTTCTGCGGGAACACTTCCTTGGAGTAGTTACTGGTTAAAAGATGTGCACATATTGCCTTCCACAACTGCAGTCCTACCAACTGCATGTGAAAGTGACCTGTCCTCTCATCCTTACCAGCTCTGGGTGTTTTTTGTTTGTTTTTTGTTTTGTTTTTTAAATTTTCAGTCTGACAAGTAAAAATGGCTTTGCATTTTGTTAAGACTTGTGTTTTCTTAATCACCAATGAGCTTCAATATATTTTTAAAATCTTTCTGGACAGGAAATGAATCTACTACAGAGTGAGCTTTTCTCTAATTCATGCCAACACTGTTGAACTCAGCTGGACATGTAGAAAACTCGTATCTCTGATCAGGAGTCCATGTGTAAGGCCAGGCCTGTGTGTGTGTGTGTGTGTGTGTGTGTGTGTGTATGTTGTAACACCTGCTGTGGACCACCAAGGCCATGTGGACACATTCCTGGTGTTTGCTCTGGTATTCATCTCTGCAAAAGCACATATTTGCCTAAATGAAATTAAACTAATCTTAGGTCTTTGTTTTTCTTTTACTATCTAAGCAATTTTTATATGAGAATTTCTCAAAATATCTTAAACTAATTTAGAGACAGTCTAAAGAATGTGGGAAGAGGGTTATTATAAAATAAGAGCTTAGCATCTCTGCCTTAGAGAAATTCTTTCATAGGAAATCGTATCTAGTTCTCAATTCCAAAATATAGTCCACAACTGAGTCAGCATTCAGTCCAGAGTTATTAAACATTTGTGACATATCAAAACTAGACTGCTATTGGGATATAGAAATAAAAGTTTTACTCTCTACTTACCAGGAGCTCACAGTCCAGAGGAGGAAGAGGCAAAAAGTAAAGATATCAGCATCATACAGTGAACTGAATATTTTAGAACCAGTAAATACTGAGTGCAGTGAGCACCCAGGGTATGGCGATGTTTGGAGTCTCTCTTCATAAGAGCTATAAAAGCTCTCTGGAGCTCTGTGTGAGTGTGTGTGTGTGTGCGCGCACACGCGTGCATGCAGGCAGGGCAGGCAGGCATACTCTACGTACACCTTTATTGAATTCACTGGTCTACAAAATACATGACCAACTCCTGCCTAACAATTTTAATAAAACTGCACCAGCTGAAAGCCAGAGAATGAAGAGACAGATTACAGACCAGGCTGTAATTCAATTACAGAACAAAAGAAAAAAGGAGGGAACTAATAAAGACTGAAATTTCACGTTTGCAAATGAGTTGATGCAACTGGCAGAAAAATGCAGGCTCTATCAGATGCCAGTGCTCACAGAGGTGAAGGTGCAAGAAACAGCAAAGAGGGGTTAGGAGCAAAGCAAGAAAGTAGCCCCTAGGACAGAATGAATCATCAAAGCCGATAACACTTGAAGCCCCTGCTTTCAATTCCAATGATTCCTGGCACGGCTGAAAATAGTTGACATATTGTTCCTCCATTCTATATTTGTGTTTTCATGCTGCCTTTTCTCTTTCAGTCACAGGGAGTACAGCTACAAATATAAAAAGGAAAAATGCCTTTTTGCAGCATTTTGCAAAAGCTAAGACTTGAAAAGGGCTGGAAATTTTGAAAAACTTTGTCCTTGATCAGCATAATTTGAGTAAACAGAGATAACAATTTTTGCTGGCCTTTCTAGTTCCTCCAGTAATCCTTCCAGTAACATCCTGGTCTTTGCTTTCCTGAAAAATCTTCCCTGGAAGCCACTGTTTCCTGTTCTTACTAATCTATTCCTCTGGTTTATAAACTTCTTAAAGGAGCTTTGTACCCTCTGAATGACTGCCCAGTGAATCTCAGGGAATAGGTGTAGACTACATTGACTCTTGCAGATGGTTTGTACAGAAAAGCAATGTTTGGAGAAGTTGATTGGGGTCTTAGTATGGGAATCTCAAATATTTGGCTGTGAAGTTCGGAGTTTATTAAATAGGCCCTGGGGCTCCACATGAAAAACATGATGCTGTGCTGAGATTAATGATGCTAATCCAGAGGATGGATGGTGGAGAGGGGTGGGAAGAGCACTACAGAAATATAACTGTGAGGTGCAAACTCATATTCGAACTAATATGGTAGAGATGGAAGATCAGGAGTGTATATAGATTCAATCTTCATTCAATCACCAAATTTTTGTTGGGCCCTGTGTTGGATGCTTTGTGAAGATGCAAAGATGTCTCGGGCATCTTTTACTCTCTCACATCTTCTATGACTAATTACTTCTATTGTTTGTAAGATTTATTTCGAGCTTGACCTGCTGGAGGAAATCTTCTCTGACACCATCCCTCTGAGATGGGTGCCCAGGTCTGTGGTTTCCAAGGTGAAGTGCTCTTCACAGTGTTGTAATTATCTTTTTACATGCACATCATCTACCTTATACTACAAGGCCCTTGACGGCAGGAACTATGTCTCATTCATCTTAGAGATGCCCAGAAAGCAGTGCAGTGCCTGCAACAGAGGAGGTATCAGCATTGACCTAAGGAATGATGGCCCCAATATGAAGGGAAACACGACTTTGATACACAGTATTGTCACTGACTTTGGATTTTCTGGGAAGAAATTGAGTTCTTTTAATCACATTGTTACCAAATTCATGTTTGGCTGCTTGCTGGTCAAAAGCCAATAATTCGAGAGGCAAGTGTTAGTAGAAAGGAAAGGTGCTTTAAGCTGGCAGTCTTGGGACAAGGGTGGACTCATGTCCTGAGAGACCAACTCCAAAGTTTCTGTTCAGCCATAACAATTTTTAAAGGGAAAAATGGGGGGAGAATCTCCGTGACTCATCGAGGCAGGAGGTTGGGCTCTGCATCCTTCTCCATTGTGTGCAGACTGCCTGACTCTCTCTTCAGATGTTATCTTGTCCTAGTGCTCTGCCTGCAGGATTGCTAAGGGGGCTGTTGGAGGTAGAGAGATAGTAATTCTTACTTCTTTTTATGTAGGTTCATTAGGTTCTTTCAAGGATACAGGGGAACAGAAATGATTAGAGGGCAAACAGGGAATGGGCAAACAGGGAATGGGCAAAAGAATTGCTTTTAACATGTTGTGTGTGTGGAGATATTAGTTGTCTAGAAGAGATACAAAGAAGCCAACAGAGGCACTGTGCAGTCAAGGAGGGAAGACAATACTCAGATTTGAGAAAGGAAGAGAAAGTATTAGCTCTGAACAGAGAAGAAAGGCCGTAAATGAGGGAATGAAAAAGCAACATTCAAAATCAAAGAGCTTGAAAATATGTAGAAAGTGGAATATAAGTTAGGCTGTACTGTTCAGTTTGAAGACTAAAAACAGTCTGAGGGTTCTGGAGACCAATTTTTATGTAGTGTTGGCACTATGGCATAGGACAACCAGGGCATGGGACATCAAACAGAGCAGTGCAGAAAGAGACTAGAAATGTGAACTTACTCTCCAGTGAATGGTCCTGGATGGATCAATGATGCCATTTGTTTACTCATTCATTAATGCAACATTGCTGGATATTCAATAAGTGACTATCAAAGTGTTGAGACTCCGAACTGATCCTCAATAAATGTTTGCTGAACCAACACTAGATGCTTTGAGGGTCACTAAACTAAGACAGGTGTTCTACAACTCTAACACTAAGTTAAATAGGAACATTTAGAGACATAGAGAAGACTAGGTAGAACCCCAGTGGAAAAGGCATCCACTGATTTTTGCCTGGAAAGCTGGATAGACGACAGAAGAGGAATTATGGGGGAGGGGATCTAGACATTAGGAAAAGCAAGAATAGTCATTTATATCAGAAATCAGTAGCCATAACTAGGAAAACATTAGGAGCCCCGTTTGGTAGAAGAGTAGGGTTTGTGTGTAGCTACTGTTAAAATGAAGACTGTGTTGTGAGATGCTCACACTGCATATAAAGGGAAAGGTAGATGCTATCCAAAGTTGTATACATGTATGTAAGTATGATGTCTCAGTTCCTGTTGATGAGACCACACATGAAGTTTTTCTGAAAATATCCCTAGAGAATTCTCTCCTTTCCCATAGCTCATCCTCTCCTTTTCATGCTGGGCAACTGTTTTCTTCACAAAGATCATGGCCACAAGCCAGCAGACAGTAAAGCTGGAAAGAGCCCTGGACCAGGAGCCAGCCGGGCTTTATGGGCTGCTTAACAATCTGACTTTGAGCAATTTGCTCCCCTTTCGAGTCTCAGTTTCTCTGTATGTTCACAACCATGTTGAGCTCAACGATGTCTCAAATTCTTTCAGACCTTGAGAGCTTTAGGGTTTTTTCTGTCTTCTGTTTACGTTAAGTTGAAACTCAGTGGAAGAACTTTGAAAGAGTACATGACCTGGCCAGGGCAATAGCTTCTGATGATTTAAATCAGTATATAGTGGGTATTTTAAAAATTGAAATAAACCATCCACATTGCTGTAGACTGAGCAATGAAACAGTAACAAGCTCTCTAGCACAGAACTAGGGAAGGAGTTCCTCTCCCTGGGAAAATTAAATCAACTCAAGTCACCAGAACTTTCATTTCCATTTTAAAGTAAGAAAATACACAAGCGATCATCTAAAAATATAATTAATTACATGGGGAAATGAATCAACCAGTGTGTGTGTGTGTGTGTGTGTGTGTGTGTGTTTTAAATGATCCTTTTCAGAATAAATGTTTCTGCAGAACTCGTTTCTCCACCCTTGCAGAGCCTTTCCCCAAATGTATTCAAATTTAGGTGAAAATAAGTAAATAAAAACACATTTCTCAGTGCAAAGTAATTGGCAGTCAGAAGGAAAGATAGACCTAAGCCATTATGTTCATATGATGGGTTTTCTGGTCAGAGAAAGTAGACACTTTCAGTTGTACTGCTTTTAATCGTTATTTTAACTGAAATCATAGGCTAGCTACTATTTTTTTAACCACATATTTTTCTTGAAAGTGCAGACTAGCCAGCTTGTTCTACTGTTACTATTCAGAATTCCCATAAAGTTCTCATTAATGATGCCAGCCGTCTGGAAGCAAGTTGGTAGGTACATTTCTACTGATGTGATGGAAGTAAGGTTCACCTAACATCTCTGCTCGGATGTGTGAGCAAGCATGCAGCAGATGACGGCTACAGTGGACACAGTCCCGTCATGCTGTGAACAAGCATGCTGCATAGCCATAACTCAACTTCTGTTGAGGGCCCTTTCTCAGCACAGTGTGTGCAAATCAAAAACAATGGTCTCAATACAGCACCCTGTGTGTTCCTGCACCTCCCCGTCAAGTGAGTAAGGGGGTACGGAAGAGAATGGCAGTGTTTAAGGGCATGGCAAATTATTTAGCAGAAATCTGTTCCTTTCTCCCTTGAACATTGACAGTCAAGCCTACGGCATTGCATCTCAGAAATGTGAGGAACTTCTATAAGATTTGCCTTGAGGTTTATGTTTGCCCCACAGAGAGAGGAAGATCGGAGGGGGTGAGAGGCTGGAGGGATGACCAGGTGGAGGATGTTGGCTTTTCCCTCAGGCATTCTGAGTGTGATTCGGCAAGACAGTCTTAGTAATGTCAAGTTCTTGCATGTTTCTGGGATGTTTTAAAGCAGACAGCCAGGAAACTATTTAAAATGTGAAGATTACACAGTTTATGTGAAATTCTCTTTGGGTATAAATCCAATTGCAAAAAAAGGTCGACACAAGCTATGTGCATCCAGATATTCAAACCACAAAGATTCATTCATACACTCCTTCATTCTACAAATATTTGTTGAATACTGGAACAACAGAGGCATCAACTCATAAAGTCCTGCTTTCATGAAGTTTATATACTAGTATATTCTGATCATTTTAGCATTTTCTAATTTTAATATTTTATATGGAGATATATATTTATAGACACACACATACAATATTTTCATCAGACAGGGTACTTCACAGAAAGAAATAAAAGCAAGCAATCACAGAAATTTACTACAATTTGTTTAATCTGCAAACAAGTTATTGAAACTGTAGAAAATGCCAGCTAATCAGGCTTAGATACAAGGCAGGAAAAGGGAACCACAGCCAATAGACACCCCAGAACCAGCATAGAGGGGACATGGCCACTGCTGCAGTGAGCAAAGTCTGTCAGAACTCCCAGCCCTGGAGACCACAATAAGCCCTATGTGGAAGGGTGGCAGCTTGGTCTATGGTGGGGAAAAGTGATAAGATACTGGATATACTTTGAAGGTAGAACTGACAGGAGTTGCAGATGGATCAGATGTGTGGTATGAGAGAAGAAAAGAGTCAAGAATGATTCCAGAGCTTTTGGCTTGAGAATGGAAATGTTTGTTGCCAACAATTGATGTGGTAAATATTGCCAGCCATGACATTTAGGAAATCTGGTTCTTATCGGTGGTTACAGTGACCTCTTTTCCCCTGATCTTCAATGCTGGGAAACCTTTATCAAAACAGTGCAATACCAGAATAAAATGATCATTCAGGTTTTCATGTGTTCTACTTAAACCAAACCTCTGTATCGTATCAGCTGAAATGATGTCCACATTGTGTTGTACTTTGATTTTAAAAGTCATAGAAGAAGAATCCTAGAAATAAATAATTCATGGCAACCATATTACAAAGTTAATTCTAACCAATAGCATGTCATTAAAATATGAATGTGCAAGTAGATCAATTTTGTTTTTTTTATTAACTTTTCAGAAGTAATAGCTGACAGTTTTCCTTGATCAGGTCAAATGCTATACTTAAATGCCTGACAGTTTCTAAGTCTTTAGTGAAAATCAGGGGCTTCCTAGGTGGTGCAGTGGTTAAGAATCCGCCTGCCAATGTAGGGGACATGGGTTTGATCCCTGCTCCAGGAAGATCCCACATGCTGTGAAGCAACTAAGCCTGTGCAGCACAACTATTGAGCCTGTGCTTTAGAGCTCGTGAGCCACAACTATTGAGCCCATGTGCTGCAACTACTGAAGCCCACTCACCTAGAGCCCATGCTCCGCAGCAGGAGAAGCCACAGCAATGAGGAGCCCATGCACCACAATGAAGAGTAGCCCCCCATTCACTGCAACTAAAGAAAGCCTGCGCACAGCAAAAAAAAAAAAAACCCAACACAGCCAATAAAATAAATAAATAAATAAACTTATTAAAAAAAAGAAAGAAAATCAATGGGAACAACTTCCTGAAATGTACTATTTACTTCCTACTCTATTTTTAATAAGGATTAGGACTTAAAAATAACTTCCAAAAGTCTCTCTGGCTAGCGTTGTCTATTCTTTCCCAAATAAATTCACAGTGGGTACTTATCCCTCTGCTATCTTACCCAAAATAGCCAATCTATATTCACCAAAACCCTTTTCCTTTTTCTTACTATCTATACACCAACCTATCTTTCAAGGGTCAACGTAAATTCTACTTCCTGCAATCAATGACCTTGCCTCCAGCCCACGCTGACCTCATATACTTCAATGTGATAATTTATATGTAAATTATTACTTTTCACATAGTTTGAAAATATGTTTTGAAAAATATCATTTGTAAGCAACCATTCAAAGAAAACAAGGGTTTAGTTTTTTGCATATCAGTTTTCCTTCTGTGTCCCTTCTTTTCAGGGATTCTCTAAATTAGCATCCTATAGTGGAAACATGACGAAGTCATGATTCTAGTGGGCACTCAATTAGTCTCTCGCTGGAATATTCTGAGCCACTAGACCCTCCGAACACCTGATCCTGGAGTGTGGAGAAAAGGTGGGGCTAGGAGTCAAGGTGTGAGAGTAGCCCGTTGTTTGATGTGGTCCTTATGTGCTATGGGAAGGAGTTGGGTTTCAGGCTTGAGTTGTTTTGCTGGTGTCCACAACATTGGTTTCTGCATGAAACTAACAACAAGGGGCTGAGGTGTGCATAGGGAGATGTTGGATCTTCTTTGCTAATGGACTGTCATAGAGAAGACAATAAATAGAAATGCATGTACCCCAAGAGACAGACAGTGCTACTGCTGAAAGCAAGAGGAGGGTACCAGCACCATGGTCCAGGACAAGGATCTCTCTGTCCTCTCTGCACGCCTCTGCTCCATGCCAGGATGCTTTGGAATGAGGAAAAGGAGGAAGGGTGTGGAAAAGGAGGAAGGTTGTGGAAAAGCAGACCCTGCCTCCCTCCATGCCAAGCTGCTAGAGCTACAGGCTTGGCATATCCAGGGATTTTGAATGGGAAGTGAGATAGAAGCTTGTAAGTGAACAACAGTGAAACTTAAGATGCAAAACTCTGCTAATAGTTGAAAAAAGTCATAGCTTTGTAAACTCAGGATGAAGTTTTGTTAGGGGACCCCACTACTCATGATGACAGGAGACTGACATAAAGCAGCTAGTGGTATATATTAGGACAAATAAAAACATCATGCTTAGAACCCAGTAATTTGAGTTTCCTCACTAAATTGGCATTAGTTTCCTTCTTCAGAAAAGGAAATAATATTTCCAACTTGAAGTGCTGCCAAAAAGTACTAAGAGCCAGGGGTTATTAATAGTGATCAGAAAATGCTGACTCCCCATACCTGGCAGCTTTAAGGACACATGCAAATGTTTAATTAATAAATGTTGTCTCACAGTTTGTCTTTTCCTGTAGTTTTTCTATAAGCTACTACCCCCATCCCACAAGCGTCATACACTTGGTCTGAGGTTAAAGGAAAATTGCACTCTGATCTTTTCATTTATGTTCTTTGTCTTGAACTGCTTATCTCAACACATCATATCTGTGCTCCCAATTTCCTACATCATTATTCATTCTCAGATTTCAGGCTTTGGTCTTCTTTTCCTTTTTCATACTGATTTCCAGCATTAAACTATGGCTTTTCTTTCTTTTTTTTTTTTTTTTTTTAAGTGTAAAATTTGATATTTTTTTTCTTATTAGTAATGTATATATGGCAATCCCAATCTCCCAATTCATTCCCCCCAATGCCCCCCCCCCCCACTTTCTCCACTTGGTGTCCATATGTTTGTTCTCTACATCTGTGTCTCTATTTCTGCCTTGCAAATTGGTTGATTTGTACCATTTTTCTATATTCCACATATATGTGTTGTATGATATTTGCTTTTCTCTTTCTGACTCACTTCACTCTGTAAGACAGTCTCTAGGTCCATCCATGTCTCTACAAATGCCCCAATTTTGTTCCTTTTTACAGCTGAGTAATAGTCTATTGTGTACATGTACCACTTCTTCTTTATCCATTCATCTGTTGATGGACATTTAGGTTGCTTCCATGTCCTGGCTATTGTAAATAGTGCTGCAATGAACATTGGAGTGCATGTGTATTTTTGAATTATCGACTTCTCTGGGTATATGCCCAGGAGTGGGATTACTGGGTCATATGGTAATTCTATTTTTAGTTTTTCAAGGAACCTCCATACTGTTCTCCACAGTGGCTGTATCAATTTACATTCCCACCAACAGTGAAAGAGAGTTGCCTTTTCTCCACACCCTCTCCAGCACTTACTGTTTGTAGATTTTCTGATGATACCCATTCTAACCGATGTGAGGTGATACCTCACTGTAGTTTTGATTTGCATTTCTCTAATAATTAGTGATATTGAGCTTCTTTTCATGTGTCTCTTGGCCATATGTATGTCTTCTTTGGAGAAATGCCTATTTAGGTCTTCTGCCCATTTTTTGATTGGGTTGTTTGCTTTTTTTGATATTGAGCTGGATGAACTGTTTACATATCTTGGAGATTGATCCTTTGTCTGTTGATTCATTTGCAAATATTTTCTCCCTTTCTAAGGATTGTCTTTTCATCTTGCTTATAGTTTCCTTTGCTGTGCAGAATCCTTGAAGTTTCATTAGGTCCCACTTATTTTTGTTTTTGTTTCCATTACTCTAGGGGGTGGATCAAAAAAGATCTTGCTGTGATTTATGTTCAAGAGTGTTTTTCCTATGTTTTCCTCTAGGAGTTTTATAGTATTTGGCCTTACATTTAGGTCTTTAATCCATTTTGAGTTTACTTTTGTGTATGGTGTTAGGGAGTATTCTAATTTCATTCTTTTACATGTAGCTGTCCAGTTTTCCAAGCACCACTCATTGAAGAGGCTGCATTTTCTCCATTGTATATCCTTGCCTCCTTTGTCATAGATTAGTTGGCCATAGTTTATCTCTGGGCTTTCTATCTTGTTCCATTGATCTATATTTCTGTTTTTGTGCCTGTACCATATTGTTTTGATTACTGTAGCTTTGTAGTATAGTCTGAAGTGAGGGAGTCTGATTCCTCCAGCTCCATTTTTTCCCTCAAGATTGCTTTGGCTATTCAGGGTCTTTTGTGTCTCCATACAAATTTTAGGATTTTTTGTTCTAATTCTGTAAAAAATGCCATTAGTAATTTGATGGGGATTGCATTGAATCTGTAGATTGCTTTGGGCTGTACAGTCATTTTCACAATGTTGATTCTTCTAATCCAAGAACATGGTATATTTCTCCATATGTTTATGTTGTCTTTGATTTCTTTCTTAACTATGGCTTTTCAAAGAAGGAAATGATGCCAATTGCAGCAACATGGATGGACCTAGAGATTGTCATACTGAGTGAAGTAAGTCAGACAGAGAAGAACAAATGTTTTATGATATCATTTATATGTGGAATCTAAAAAAAGTGGTACAAATGAATTTATTTACAAAACAGAAACAGAGTTATAGATGTAGAATATAAAGTTATGTTACTGGGGGCAAGGGGGGGAGGGATAAATTGGGAGATTGGGATTGACATATACACATTACTCTATATAAAATAGATAACTAATAAGGATGTACTGTATAGCACAGGGAACTCTACTCAATACTCTGTAATGGCCTATATGGGAAAATAATCTAAAAAAGAGTGGATATATGTATATGTATAAGAGGTTCACTTTGCTGTACACCTGAAACTAACACAACATTGTAAATCAACTATATGCCAATAAAAATTAAACAAGTAAGCAAACAAAAAACAAACAACTATGGCTTTTCTTCAATCACCATACAGGTTTTCTGAGTCTTAGGTGGCCTTGGATTAAGTCATTCAGTTCTATACAGCAAGGCATGTCTCCCATGCCTGCTCAGGCTTGGCAGAAGTTAACTGGTCACAAATGATTTTTCTATATGTTTTTAGGTACCAAATCCTCTTGTAAACGTTGTTGTGAAAAGATTATAGTCTCAACACTAAACGAAAATGTTGCTTGCTACTTCTTATCCACTTTTGATTATTTGGAAGCTCTCCATATAGATTCTAAACATGTTAAGGTAAGGGATAACACCATTTTCTAACAATATTAATGGAATGAAGAATAAGGACATTCAGTCTTATAAGTAAATTAAAAGAAAGTCATAAGAAAAGCATTGTTCTTTATAATTTTTCAGATTTAGGAATGACCACCATCTAGTTATTTTAATCTAAGTGGCTTTTCTATCTCTCTCTCTTGTTCAGTAGTTATTTTTTAGGAATGAATTTTAGGATACCTCAAGCAATTTATCATCTAATCATTCATTTATGGCTGAAACTATAAATCAAAATGATTAGATGTAGGAACTCTGAGTATATAATTTGACTATTGCTTTTTCAATTTGGCCTGCTGGAAAAAATGTATTTTATGCCTGTATTCATTTTGACATACTCTTTTGGTTAAAATCTTATACATTAGCCAGGTATTTAATGGAGATAAAATGTGGTTCCTTTGGCACAAGGGACATTTCTCATATAAATCGATAGAAATCTAATCAACATTTACAAACAACATTGTTTTGGTTGATTCTCTGAGCTTATTTCACCCACAGGGCTAGCAAATAAATTGCTTTTTGTCTTCTACCTGATATTAGACTAATGCTTGTCTCAGTGTGGAATAAGGTAGATAAGACAGGCTTAAGATGTTTTCAGAGGCAGCACAGCAGGCAAAAAATTGCAGCCTTTGGTGTTGTCCAAATCTGCATTTAATTTCATATTTTATCACCTCAAAGTTGAATGTTTTTCTGGAACATATTACTGGGCCTTTCTGAGTCTCAGTTTCTTGTTATTCAAATGTGGTTGGCAATAACTACTCTTTAGTAGACATTGTCCACTAAGTGACTAGCCTAGGGCATTTATGTGATATGGAATCATTTGGGACACACTTTCAAATATATTATTGAATACACACATCAGATATATCATAGTTTGTGTTCACCATCTTGAAGGAGCTGATTTGATAAGGAGATGTTTCAATGCAGCTGAACTGAACCAGCCTTTAATCATTAACCTTGATGGATGAGGGAACTAGAACTTAAGAGAAGTCATTGACTTGCTTAAGGTCAATACTAGCAGGGCAAAGGTCAGGCATGACTCTTGGTCTCATAGGTTGATATTTTCTTTATCCTGACTTTAGTCATGTTTAATGCAGGTTGTGTTAAAAATAATACAGAATTTAGGGAACATTAAGTCTTGGTCACAGTTGGATGTTTGATTATGTGGATCAGCTCTTTGCATCGGATAAAACTAACAGTTCTCTTTCCAAAACAAAATATTGAAAAACATATTCAGGAAACTAAATTATGTGGATAGAGTGGGGTTTAGGATTATATTCAAAATCTATATATTATATTTAATATATTTTCTATTTTATTTAATCTTTAAGCAACGTATATTAAGTAAAAGCAGTAATTAAGTTTAATGTACAGTTATTTCTTCATGCAGATCCTTTTTCCTAAATGTAAAAGAGAAGTTTCAGCTATTTGGTCTCTAAGTTTGCTTTTAAGTTTTTCCCTCCTGGTCAAAATATTTGGGGGAGGGGGAAACCTATGTATTATTGACTGTCCAGTTATGCCCCTTTCTTAAAAATGTCTTCCACATCATATATTCTTGAAGGCTTCCTATATTTGTATCATATAAACCCAATCCTTTGGTCATGACTGCTTGCCCCAGGATGAGAACCTCACAGACAATGGAAATAACCCACAGCAGGCACGGAGGCTTTTAGACAGTCTTTCTTAGGAAATTGGATTGGATCTATTCCTTGGGTCACAACATCATATAGAAATAAATGGATATAGTTGACAGAAACATGAATGAAGCCTGCCAATATAGGTAGGTTATGGGAGGGTAGCTTAGAGACTCAGGAAGAATAATACTGAAGAATTGAGATTGAGCAGTTGTGACAAGAGATGTGCAGGTCAAGCAGAACCTTGTATCTCCAGAAAGAAAAGTGAGGTGGGGAAGGAGAGGGAGACAGGAAGCTTCCAATTCTTACTAGACACAGCTGAAATTTCTGCCCCATACTATCTTAACATTTCAGCAAATGTTTCCAATGAATCCTCATTTTGGGGTCAATCTGAATTGGTTTAGGTCTTTGCAACTAAAGGATCATGATGCTAAGACAGTCTTTTGGTTGTCAGTGAAACTTATGGCTGTCTTTTAAATTCAGTGATGGAGAGAAAAGTTGCCACATACTTGTAGAAGTCCCTCCCTTCTTGTCACTGAACCTTGAACTGAGAAGAGTCCCAACAAATATTTGATTTGAATCCTCACCATTGGGAAGAAATGTGTTCTGAAATGATTTGGACTACACTTTTATATAGCAGCCATCTTTCTGAGTCAATTTCTTTGCAACACACAACTGAGGGGATTTTCCTATTACATCAGTTGGTGAGAATCATTATGATGGTTGGGAAAGAAAAAGTATGAGAAAAGGAGGGTTTTTTTTTTTTGTTTTTGTTTTGTTTTGTTTTGTTTTTAAAAGGCTTTAAGGAAATTGGATTTTCTGTTGAGTACAGAATAAAGCAGTTGTAATCTAAAGAGTTGGGAAAGGGTCGTTTATTAAGAAAAGTTAAAAAAAATCTTTTTTTTTTTTAATTTGAAAAACGTCTAATAGATACTAAAACATCTGGTTAAAAACTGAAATATTCAGTGACACATCTGGAGGTTTGCTCCATAAGATGTCAAACATGAGGATAATTAAAAATATGGAGCTAAATTACTTAAATGTTAAGCTTTCATCCAGATGTTTTATGCTATATTAGACAAAAATAAAATCTTTATGTCAGACATTACAGTAATCAGGAATATCTAAATGTCACTATGAATAAAATAACATTTCTAACGTGTTTTGTTGGAGAGGAAGTGTTAACCAATGATTAGAAACTACACAGGAAGTTTGCTAGTTAAAACCTTTTTTCATCTGATCAGTAGTAACTAGTAAAATGTGGGAATATAGAATGAATATTCCTGGATGAAAATTGTCCAGACTGACTGACAAATAAATGAGCTTATTTTGATTTCCAAGCTGTTACATTTTTGTTTGTTTTTAGTTTTTATACATAGGTGTATCCATGAACTAGAGTTTTTGGTTATTTATTAAAGAACACAGGAGTTTATTTTTGCAAATGCATTAGAAAAATAGGGCAAACTTTTGAATTGCAATTCCTTGGCAATGTTTATTTGTGAGGAATAAAGTCCAAGTACATACAACTTGCAGATCTAATTCAGCTTCAAGAAGTACCAGATGATATAGCCAGGGCTGGCTCACAAGTTACATCCTATGAGAAAATGGGAAGAGTGAGACCCAGAGAGTTGAGGATAGGGGAAGGCACTTGGCTGACACAACAGGCTCAGACAAACAAAGTGTTAAATCCAGGCAGGGGAGTAAGTGCAGAGAAGGAAGGACTGTACCTTTGGGTGGTACAGGCAGGAAGAAAGGTTTACCATCTAGGGAATCAGAGGAGGTTAAATGTGCAACTTAGTCATTTGTGTACAGAATAGAAAAAATAAATAAAAGCTCTATGTTCACTGATCAGTTCTTGTTTAATTGGCTGAATATATTTAGGCTGAATTAAAATGTCTCCCATCAAAATGGTTCCATCAAAATATTGGTAACAAATTACAGTACTCTCAATGAAGAATAAGCATTTTAAGTCCTATTTACATAAGAAGAAACAGACTCAGTGACATGATCAAGGAGACCCTCAATTATGAAGTAGCAGCATGTAATCAGAAATCCAGGTCTAGCAACTCCAAAGATCACATTTTTTTTCCCCACTTATCCTGCTGTCTTTGAAAACATTAACACATCAGTTGCCTTTTTCTTCACTGAGATGAGAATTGATACTCTGACCATTTTATGGATTAATATAGATATGCAGACTACAGATATGTGTCCCAAATGGACTTAAACAAATCTGATTATGGAAAAGACCGAACATGTCCTACAAACTACTGTAGGTATGAAACATGGAAAGTGTAGAATAAGGAAAAGATGGTAGAGTTTATGGTCAGAGAGCTAAAGTTGTGAGTTTCAGTTTTACCATTCCAATTTGGGTAGATAACATAAACACTGCCTTGTAAAATGAAGGGACACTAAAGCTACTTTTTCCTCTAGACTGTCATCCAGTTAAGAAAGTTTCTCAACCATGTAACTTCAGAAACCTGACTCAGCGTTTGGTGCACAGAACTCAATCAATATGGAATGAAACCACCTGAGGAAGTTAATTTTATATTTATATCTATAGATACATGTATCTATGTCCTTTCCAATCCTTACCAATATTTCTGTCAAAGTCAAGGTCAGGATCTTGTGTGGTATATTAGGATCCACATATGTCTTCTCATTCAGGAAATCACTTCAGGCTTAAGTCAAGAGTTAAACATCTTTGCCAGACAAGGCATGGTTTAGCCTATGATAGACTTTCCTTCCTAGTTTATAAATCTTCAGAAAGTGTCCAGACAGGGGCCTTAGATGCCTGGAGCCAGTGCATTTAGCTAGGTCAAGAGCATAGAAAGAGTTTAAATTAGGTCTACCTGGGTCAGATTCAAGACAGCATAACCCAGATGACTTTTGGAGCCTCTCAGTCCTTAAGAGCAATAGTAAAATATTTTAATATTCAATAGTCAGTGATATTTCCCCATGTTTTGTTTTCTTGTTTGATGGATTTTAATAGCAACCAAAGTATGTGTGGGAGGTGGAGTGAGGAGTGAATTGTGTTTTAATGGTGAACTTTTGATCAGAATCTGGCTTCTGCAAAATTTAATTTATTAATTGATTTTTCCTCCTTTTTGTGATGCTTGAGTTTTGTTCTAGTAAACCCAGATGTAAAATTCAGCCTTTTAAAAAATATGGGCAAAAGTTCCTCATTCACAGGCATTTGTATTCTGCCACTTTTACTAGAAATGTGGTTAAGAGGAGGGAGTGGAAGAGGTTATGTTCTCATAGAAGATAACCAAAATCCACTAATTGGTTGATAGAACCTGTTCTTTAGAGTCCTTTGGGCATCCCACTGGGGAAAATTTTGCATGCCATTTTATCCACAGCTTCAGAACATGTCCTGGGCTCTGTTTTCTCCCTTTTTCCTTCTCCATCCCTTCTTCTTTTCTCTTTTTTTTTCTCTTCTCATTTTCTCACACAGTACTACTTATCCATCTTTTGTCTTCTCTTCACTGTTATTCGAAGGGTTTTAACTTCTACTGCAAGATGATAATCAATTATTTTCTTAAAGAAAAATCTTCCAAAGTAGATGTTTGGTAAAGTTATTATTTTGTTTCTGCTTCAATATAAACAATCTCTTGCTGACATTCACCTAGGTACTTTTCAAATATTTAATACACCCACTCAGTGACTTTCAGATTTTTTTTTTTTTAAGATTTTTTGATGACCATTTTTTTAAAAGTCTTTATTGAATTTGTTACAATATTATTTCTGTTTTATGTTTTGGTTTTTTGGCCACAAGTCATGTGGGATATTTTCCTCCCTGACCAGGAATCGAAACTGCACCCCCCTGCATTGGAAGGCAAAGTCTTAACTGCTGGACCATCCGGGAAGTCCCTAGATTATTTTAAGTTAAGTGGTTTCATATATATTGATACAATCTCAGCACTTAAAAACACCTAGACCAAATAGTTTCAGTAAAGGCAGTAAGTGATTTGTGTAATTCCATCATAATCCTATTCTTCTTGTTCTAATGGTTAACTATTCTCATCAAAGAAGTTATCTCTGGATAGGCACACGGCTTTCTTTTCATTCTCATTTGAAGTACAAGTGTGAAAGTCCCAGCTAGACTCAGTAACTGGCTGTCATACGCTATTTAGAATGCTGCTTTGAAGAGACCCACTTCTCTCTCTGCTATTCTCTGTTTGAACCACAAAATATTCAAAATGGACAGATCTAAGTGGAATATTTATTTTTATTGCTTCTCTCTCATTTCTGATACTTATTCTCATCTTTCTTGGAGTCAGTCAGGACCAAATATTTGGGTCAAACAGAATTTGAACAGAGATGGATGGGGTCTGTTAGCTGCCCAGGAGATGGAAGCAGAGGCGAATCAGAGCTGGAATACTTGTAAATACTTACAAAACCTGTAATGTTGTCTTTATATAGATGAAAGCAGGAATTGATCATCTGAGAGAAGGAAGTACTAGGTTGAGGAAAGGAAAAGGAGGAAAAGAGAGTCTCCTGACTGTTTCCTGAGTGCTTGGTGAAGTTATTGATTACATGCCTGCAGTCAAAATGGAATTCACCTCTTAGAGATTGCCTTCACTTGACTGCTGCACACAACTCTCTCTTCAAGACAGGAATGCATCTGTAAAGAGACCGGCTTTACTTTGCAGTTATGGGAAAGAATTAGTTTACATCATAATTATTCTCCTTGAGCTAACATTTCAAACACTTGCACTTATTTACAGGTTATTTCACTTTGCATGGCAGAAAGAAGGCTTTGTTTTGGCTACTTTCACTGAAGGGAAATGCTTGGTGGAAAGTTTCTCTCTCTAGCTCTCTCTCTCTCCACCTTGGCCCTCATCTTCTCTCTCAACACAGTTTCCCTTTCTTCGGAAACATCTTTACCTGGATCTTCCTTTAAAATGGCTCCACACAAATACATATTTATTTGTTTTTTCTTTATTGAATACCAGGGATGTAGCTAAAAATCTCTTTTCCCTGATATGTGACTCCCTGCTGGCCCAGCTAGCAGGGCTTGGACCTTGAGATGAAGCCTGCCATCGCCTGCTTTCTTTGCTCTTCTTTTCTGAACTGGCCTCTCTTCTGTGTTATAGGGAATCATCACTGGCACATATGGTAGATCTCCTGGAAGACATAACTCGTCTGAAGTACTAGGAGACTCCAGCAACAGGGCAGCCTTCAGAATTCTGAATGGTGCCAGACACTGAGCTGACTGGGCTAGAGAGGGCCATCTGGTGATTGTCAGGGTTGTCAAGTTGTCAGAATTGACAGGTCAGAACCAGATTCTACTTCTTATCTCAGGGGTGAATGTTTCATGAATTGGAATACCAGGAAGGAAAATCAGTGGAGAATATTTCTGAGTATTTGCCTGGTTAAGGGGCAGCTGTCTCCAGCTGTTCTTTTCATTCCCCTCTTTCCACTTGTTAACCTTCAAGATTCTGCTCTATGTCCCAGCCTAGTCTGATGCAAGAGTTAACTTGATTGCCCCATTCAGGTTGGTCCAAGGAAGAGAGATGAAATAGGTCTGGAAATGTGCATTTCACATTTCACAAGCATCCCAGTGGATCCTTTTAGTCATGACCTGGTTATATAGATGTCCACATTCTCACTTTGACCCCAGTATTACCTGTTCACCCCTGTTCCCCCACTGACACCATAGATCCTGATATCAAGATTTTTAATATATATCTATTGCATGAATGAAAAACAGCACATAAGAGCAAGTAATAACTAGAGTCTGGACTTTGTCCTGTGCTTTGGGGATTCAATATTATATGTCACAAATGTGCTTCGAAAGATTATTTGCACAATAGGGGCTATATTGTCTTGTATGGGGACGGCATTGGTGGTACCTAAGGGAACTCTTGGATGTTTAGAAGTCAGGGACCTTCTTCCTGAAATCAGAAATCAGTCTATCTCCAATAGAAAGAATGGAGTCTAGTGGCATCCAGAGAAAAATAACAGAAGCTACTAGAAAACATTACACCAACTTGGAAAAGGAGGGATCTTACATTCTAATTTTTTAAAAATAAAAATAGTAAAATCTGAATAATGAAGATATTTGGCCTGCTGTGTGGCCCACCTCTCAAGGGCAGGAGGCCTTGTGCTAAGTGCTGTGATGACCACGTTTACCAACTTCTCCTCTCTCGGTGAGCCTGGCTTGGCATGCCATCACCACACTCAAGAACTCAGCCCATAACTGCAAATGGCAACCTGACAAAGCTGATATGGCAGATTGCTTGTTGTGTGTCTTTCCATTGATGGGCATATAAGAAGTTGTTATCAATGTTTAGATATTCTGAATATCTCCAATACCTCCTTGGGGGCAGAGCTTATTCCTTTATAAAATAATGAGAAGGTATGCTTGCAAACACATGAGAATTTAGTTATTAAAAAATGACTAAAAGTCCAACATGAATTTAGGCAAAATAGGTAACCTAGCTGTCTTCAGATTATTTCTTCAGGGAAAGAATGTATACACAGTTGTTCATAAGCTTAAGTAAGATAATGTGTAAATTTTTGATACATTGTATAAAAGCTCAACAAATATTTATCCTCCTAAATTTCCATTTTCTTTCATTATGTAACTATGTATAAGGCCAAGTCAGAACACCTTTATATATATATGGCATGGGAATAGCCAGGAAAAGCAGAATTATTGGAGAAAAAATGATTGTTTCCTTTTCTCCCTTAACTGAGCTCCATCTATTTCTGCTGGAGCACATCACTTGGAGTATTTTTGGGAAAAGATGCTGAAAAAATTTACACAAGCTAAACAGAATATGATGGATAAAAATGAAGATATTGAAGGTGTAAGTAGTTGTTCTCAGACATTAGTGTACCTATGAATCATAGGTGAAGCTTGCTATGATTTTTTTCATACAAATCCCTGGATTCCACTTCCCCAAAATTCAGCATCAGTGGGTTCCAGTATAAGACTTTGAAAAACCCAGCTCTAAAGTGTATTATCAAGATTAACAGGTAAAAAAAATGGCACTCACCTTAAAACTGTGACTTGAGTGGTAGTAGCTTATAGTTTGAGAACATACTGTGAAATAGATTTCTTGTAGGTAACAGGTATTCTGGAGTCCCTCACATAACTCCACACAGACTACTAGGTAATGGAGGACCCAAGAATGGCATTTGCTAATTGTGTATAGAATTGCCCTTTTAATGTTGCCTAAATATATTTATTAATACTATACTGAGGAAGTACTCTTAACTCTTTCAAATTCAATTAGAAATTTGAAGGAAGTGTAAGGGGTAGGTCTGAGTGATGTATTACATCTTATGATGTTAAATAAAATGTTTTTAAAAATCAGTGTAAAACTTCTCCTTAGAAATGTAGTTTTTGTCCCGCTAATGCTACTGAATGAGAGGAAAACTGGGTTGTCTTCTGTCTTCCAGTTTTCATTTTTTTCTCATTTATCACCCAGTTTCTTCTTCATGATAATCCATCTGTTTATAGCTTGCAGATCACATCTAATGCATTTTTAATCCTTGGTGGGCCATGGCTAACTCAGGGGTGATTAGAAATTTCAAAAGAACAGTTTTTTAAAAACATCACCAAAGTACCATTTTTTCCCTTTTCACTCTTTGTTTTCTTTTACAAACAAATAAAATTCCTGACTCCTCTCCACCACCTCCTTCCCATGTGTTCTTGTTCTGTGCCATTAGCCAACAGGCAGTTGGGTAAATGTTGGCTCACATTCAAGGTAATGATTGCTTCTTGTATGCAGTCTTTGCTGTTGGCTCTCGGACTAACGGCTTCTGCTTTTAATGGATGAAATTTAGTATGATTAACTCTCAGGTGATTAATAGAGGATGTTTCTGAGAGCTAAATAATGAAGAAGCAATTAAATCTGATATGTTGTCTTGACCACAAATCAAGTCACACTTTTTTCTTCCTGTTCCTTCGACTGTGGTTTGGAGGTCCGAAGGCTGCCATAACTCAGGGAGGAGAGCTCTTGGCAATGGTTCTGGAAAAAATAAGGACAGGAAACATGGTAGGACACTCTTTTCCTCATCACTCACCTGAGTTTGAGCTCTTACAGTGTGGTATTTGAAAAACACGTTAAGTTATTTAATTCATGAATCCCAGTTTCTTCATCTCCAAAACAGGAGTTTTAAATGAAGATTAATGAAGATTAAATGACATAATGTATGCAAAGCATCTTGCAAAATGCCAAGTACATAATGATCAGTGAATATGTTAGTTTTAAATCCCTTCTCTTCTCCCAATCTTAACTCTCAACACTTTCCTGGGAGTGAAGAATATTAGGAGAAAGGATTATGTGTAGGGAAACTTCTTTCCTTTTCTAATCTTCAGTAATCCAGAAAAGAAAGACATTGGTGCCCCCACCTCCCCAGTATGAAAAATGCCATTTACAGCCATGGTCACCCTTACAAGTTACTGATTTTTAATAAGTCACTGAATGCCATCTTTCCAGCTTTTAATATCAATTTCCACACTTCCTGTCACTTGGCCTCCCTTGTATAGAATTCTATAGTTTCACTAGAAAGAGTAATACAGTACGCAAGGTAAAAAGAAAAGACATTATAGGACTTCCCTGGTGGAGCAGTGGTTAAGAATCTGACTGCCAATGCAGGGGACACAGGTTCGAGCCCTGGGCAGGGAAAATCCCACATGCCGCAGAGCCACTAAGAGGGTGAGGTATGCCACAACTACTGAGCCTGTGCTCCAGAGCCCACAAGCCACCACTACTGAACCCATGTGCCACAGCTACTGAAGTTCATCCTGCAACTATTGGAGCCTGTGCACCTAGAGCCCATGCTCCACAACAAGAGAAGCCACTGCAATAAGAAGCCTGCACACTGCAATGAAGAGTAGCCCCCACTAGCCACAACTAAAGAAAGCCCACACGCAGCAATGAAGACCCAACACAGCCAATAAATAAATAAGACATTATAGGTAATTGATACATTTCATACTTTAAACATTTGAAGATGGTGAGATTTAAAAATGGCAGAAATAGTAAGGCAATTTGCCTTAGAACAAGTAAGACTTGATCAGTTTATTAATCACCTTCTGCCTTAGGAACAAACAACTTCAAAATATCATTGGTTACAGCATTAAAGACTGATTCTTGCTCATATCATAGTGCAGCTCATAGCAGTTCTCAATTTTATTTTTCACCAATTGGAGATAAAAAATAATTGCACTTATCAACACTGCTATAAAACTAGCAAATTCTTATCTGCATCTCTCTTTTTTATTCATTTTTGTTGAGTTATAATTTACATATCATATAATGGATATTTAGTGTTCAGGTTAATGAATTTTTACAATAGCATACTTATGTTACCACCACCTAAAATGACATCTAGAATATTTCCCATCATCCACAGACATGTCCTTTTGTCTCTTTCCAGTCAATCCTTTCCCAGGCAACCCCTTCTACCATCAGTTAGTTTTACCTAGTCTATAAATTAATTTTTAAATTGGATTATAAAATATGAGCTCTCATGTGTTGACCCCTTTTCAGTCAACATAATGTCTGCATCTTGTATATTCATGTTTCTACATGTATCATTAGTTAAGAACTTTTTATCACTAAGTGATTTTCCATCTAATGAGTATATAGTAGCACAATATGTTGGTTCATTCCCCTGCTATGAATACATGGATTCATTTCCAGTTTGGGCTGTTATGAATAAAGCTGCTATTAATCTCATGGAAGTCTTTGTGGACATGTGTATTTATTTCCTTTAGAGAAATATCTAGGAGTAAAAATGCTGAGTCATAAGGTAGGTATACGTTTGACTCCATGAACAACTGCCAAATTGTGGTCCAAAGTGGTTCTTACCATTTCGCATGTTCACCAGCCATGTCAGAGTGTTCTGGTTGGTCCATAGGCTTATTGGTGTTTGGCTTTGTTAAGTAATCTTTTTAGGAAAGACAGGGGTGGCATTTCCGAGGATAAGAAATGGTGTCTTACTGAAGTTTAATTTGCATTCCTCTGGTGATCGCTGATATTCTGGACCTTTCCATGGGCTTATTGTCTATTCATATATCTTCTTTTGTGAGGTGTTCAAGTATTTTCGACCATTTTTATTGGGATAGTCATCATTTTATTGTGCATAAGCAAGACTTCTTTGTATATTCTAGATATTTATGCTTTGTCAGATATATATACTTAAAAATATTTTCTGAGTATGTGTACGACTATTAGTTATATGAAAGATTGCTTTTGATAGGCAGAAGGGTCTATTAAAATATTTTGCCTTTTAAAAAACATTATGTTTGTTGTTTTCTGATAATTCTGGATATAAGTTCTTTATCAACTATATAGCTAATATTGTCTACCAGTATTTAAGTTGTATTTTCATTATCTTAACTATGTCTTTCAAAGAGCATAAGTTTTTAATTTCCAGTTTACCAATTTTTTTTAATGGATTGGGCATTTGGTATCTTATCTAAAAATTTTGTTGTCTAACTCAAGGTCACAAATATTTTTCTTCATGTTTTCTTCTAGTGTTTTTTAGTTTTTATTTTTAAAAGACCTATGACTCACTTTAAGTTAATTTTTGTATATGGTACAAAGAATGGATTAGAGTTTTATTTGCATATTTTTCTTTTTTGTTTTTATTTGTTTCTTGCATATGGATATCTAATTGTTCTAACATAATTTGTTGAAAAGGCCATACTGTCTCCACTAAATAGCCTTTGTATCTTTTTCAAAAAATCTGTGAGGCTATATGTGTGAATCTATTTCTGCAAAGTCTATTCTGTTTCACTGATCTGTTTGTCTCCAAATACATGAATACACACTGTCTTGGATTACTATGAGTCTTGAAATCAGGTAGCATTAGTTCTCAAACATCTTTTTTTTTCCTAAGTTTTTTTTTAAGTTCCTTTTGTTTTCCATATAAATTTTATAATCAGCTTGACAATATCTACAATAAAAACCTCTATCATTTTTATTGGGACGGTGTTGAATTTTTAGATTAATTTGAGGAGAACTGACATTTAACAATTTTGTGTACTTTTGATTAATGAAATGGTATATTTCTGCATTTATGTAGGTACCCTTAATTTTCTCCCAGTAATGCTTTGTAGTTATCAAAGATGGCTATCAAAAATGGGAAAATCTCAGGACTCATTTCTTTTGTTTTCTGTCAGAGTCACTGTCTATCATTGTTTGATGTCCAGTTGAACATTGCTGTTTCATACATTTTGTCTAATTTCTGTGAATTTTTTCCATTTAGAGAAAAATTGGTCTCCATTGCTTCATATTGGTCATCAGAGGAAGTCTAGTTCATTTGCATTTTATTATAATTATTAATAAGGTTAGGTTTAAGTCTAATATCTTTTGCTTGTTTTATAATTATTTATCTAAATTTTTCTTGTTAGACTATTCCCTTTTTCTGGATTATTTTGTGTTGATTCTTTTTAGTATTCAATTTTATAGCTTATATCAACTTTTTTAGATTTAGTTTTGTGTTTTCTTTTCCTAATTGCTCTAGAAATTACAATATACATCTTTGAATTATTGTAGTCTGCTTTCACATAATATTACCTCAAAATCTCACTACTTCATATGTAGTGTGAAAATCTTACTACTGATTAATTCCATTTATCCTTCTGTCAGCTATTTGTGCTATGGTTATTTATATTTGAATTCTACAAATATTACACATTCCATATTACATTGTCATTATTTCTGTTTATACAGTTTTTAAAATCTCTCTCTTTCTCTGTCATTAAAATCATTAAAAATATTCTTTCTTCATTGGTGCTCATTATTCTACCTTGTAATTCTAAGAGCCATTTCTCTGTGATGTGAAAATTTCTTTAACATTTGCTGTAGTGCAAGTCTTCTGAAGGTAAACATCTGTCACCTCTATTATAATGAACACATCTTTAGTTCACTTTTATTTTGAGGCATAGTCATGTTGGATATAGGATTCTAGACTTTTTTCCCCTCTCTCATATAATTTTAAAGCCATTGTTCTATTGTCTTCTGGCCTCCATTGTTTATAGTAACAAGTCAAGTCATCTGTAATTCTTGTGTATGATCTTTTGCTTGAATTGTGTCCCTTTCCCTTGTTTACTTTAATATTTGCTTTTTATCCTGGGTATCAGTAAATTTACTAAGATGTGCCTAGATTGGGAAACTTTATATTTATCCTATTTAGAGTTCACAGAATTTCTGGTAGATTTAGACTGATATCTTTCATCAATTTTGGAAAGCTCTTGGGACTTTTTTTGGAGGGGTGCTAAAACATGACTTTTATTCTTTTTCAATTAAAAAATTTTATACAATATTTAAAGGTTACTTTCCATTTACAGTTATTACAAAATATTGGCCATATTCTCTGTGTTGTGCAATACATCCTTGAACCTATCTTATACCTAATAGTTTGTACCTCCCACTTCCCCACCCCATTTTCCTCCTCTCCACCATTGGTAACCACAAGTTTGTTCTCTATATCTGTGAGTCTGCTTCTTTTTTTTTATATTCACTAATTTGTTGTATTTTTTAGGTTCCACATTAAAGTGATAACACACAGTATTTGTCTTTCTCTGTCTGATTTATTTCACTTTGCATAATGCCCTGAAAGTCCATCCATGCTGCTGCAGATGGGAAAATTTCATTCTTTTTTATGGCTGAGTAGTACTTCATTGTATAGATATAGATGATATAGATATAGATATAGATATAGATATAGATGATATAGATATAGATAGATATAGATATACTACATCATCTTTTTCCATTTATCTGATGATGGACACTTAGGTTGCTTCCATATCTTGGCAATCATAAATAATGCTGCTATGAACATTGGGGTGGATGTATCTTTTCAAATTAATGCTTGTTTTTTTTTCAGACATTTACCCAGGAATGGAACTGCTGTGTCACATAGTAGTCCTATTTTTAATTTTTGAGAGGAAATGCAGATGGCCAACAGGTGTATGAAAAGATGTTCAACATCACTAATTATCAGGGCAATGCAAAACAAAACAACAAGATATCACCTAACATGTCAGAATGATTATCATCAAAAAGACCAGAAATAACAAATGTTAGCAAGGATGTGGAGAAAAGGGAACCTTTGTGCATTGTTGGTGGGAATGTAACTTGATGCAGCCACAATGGAGAACAGTATAGAAATTTCTCATCTTTATTCTTCATAAAGATGAGGGTAGAGGATGTGGCATTATTTTAGAGGAAATGGGGCTGCTAGGTGAATTAATTTAGCAGCCACTCTCTCCCCATACCAGGCAACATTAACTGGAAAAATGGATGGAGATATTGCTGTGATAGACCTCCTCAGGCATGGTCTCAACCCTACCCAGTGAGTCACACCAAGGAAGAGCAGAAAGAAAAAAATAAAAAAAAACAACAACAAAAACAAACCCTCTCTGCAGGCATCTGGCTTCCAAAGGAAAAAGGAGGTGTCTACTTGAACAACTCTATTTTTTATTTTCTTTACTGATATGGATGGTACTTATTTTTCATTGGGGCAAATATATATAACTTGAAGTTGGCCATTTTAACCATTTTTTAAATGTACAGTTCACTGCCATTAATTACCTTTACAATTTTGTACAATGATATTCACTATGTGTTTCCAAAACTATTCATCTCCTTAAATGGGAACTTTGCAACCATGAAGCAATAACCCCTCATTTCTACCATTCCACAGCCTCTGGTCACTTTTAATCTACTTTCTGCCTCTATGAATTTGTCAGTTCTGGATGTTTCATGTAAGTTGAATCATACAGTATTTGTCCTTTTCTATGTGACTTTTTCACTTAGTATGTTTTCAGGACTCATCTGTGTTTTAGCATGTGTCAGAACCTCATTACTTTTCATAGCTGAATAATAGTTCATTGTGTATATATACCACATTTTGTTTACCCATTCATTTGTTGACTGACACTTGGATTGTTTCTCCTTTTGTGCTATTGTGAATAGTGCTGCAATGAATACTGGCATACAGTATTTGGGTTCTTGTTTTTAATTCATTATGGTATATACCTAGGAGTGGAATTGCTGGGTCATGTAATATTTCTCATTTACCTTTTTGAGGTACCACTGAGATTTTTCCACAATTGCTGTACCAGTTTAGATTCTCACTAGCAAACCACAAGGGTCCCATTCTCTCTACATTTTTGCCAATACTTCTTACCTTCAGTTTTCTTCTCTTTTCTTTTCTTTTTTAAATTAGTATCATCCTAGTAGATGTGAATTGGTATTTCATTATAGTTTTGATTTGCATTTCCCTAATGATTAATGATATTTAGCATTTTTTCCTGTGCTTATAAGTCATTTGCAAATCTTCTTTGGAGAAACATCTATTCAGGTACTGTTCCCATTTTTAATTGGATTGGTTGTCTTTTGTTGATGAGTTGTAGGAGTTTTTTCTGTATCTTGATATTATATTTTTAAAGTCCTATAATTTGCAATTATTCTCTTCTATTCAACTCCCATATTTGTCTTTTTGTTTTCTTAATAATGGTTTTTTGAAGCACAAGGAAAAATTAACTTTGATTATATCCAATTAATCTGTTTCTTTTTTGTTGCTCACACTTTTGCTGTTGAATACAAAAATCTATTGCCAGATCCAAGGCCATGAGGATTTAACTCTATGTTTTCTTCTAAGAGTTTTATAGTTTTAGCTCTTATCTTTAGGTCATTTATCCAGTTTGAGTTAATTTTATATATGGTACAAGGTAAGTGTCCACGTTCATTTTTTTTTTTTTTCATGTGCCAGGGCCTTTTATAGAAGAGATTCTTCTTATTGAATGGACTTGATACCTTTGTCAAAATAATTAATTGGTTATAGAGATATGAGTTTATTTCTGCACTATAAATTTTATTATATAGGTCTATATGTCCATTCTTATGTCAGTACTACCCTCTTGATTACAGCAGACTTGTAATAAGTTTTGAGATTGGGAAGTGTGAACCTAAAATTTTGTTCTTTGTTTTCAAGATTGTTTTAGCTATTCAGGGCCCCTTGCAATTCCCCCTGGAAATAAATTTGAGGATTGACTGTTTTGTTTCTGCAAAATGACTTTTGGAATTTTGATAAGGATTGCATTGAATCTGTGGACACTTTGGGTAGTGTTAATATCTTAACAAATGTTGAATCTTCCTACTCATTAACATGGGATGTCTTTCCATTTATTTAGCTCATTTAAATCTCTTTCAGCAACATTTTAAAAAGATTTTAGTATATATATATATCTTCCATCTCCTTGGTTAAATTTATTCTTAGGTAGTTTTTTAATGCTATTATAAATGGAAATCTTCCCTAATTTCTTTTTAATCTTAGATTGCTTATTGTAGATATATAGAAACACCACTGAATTTTGTGTGTTGATCTTATACCTTATAAGTTTGCTAAATTTATTAGCCCTAGTATCTTTCTTGTAAATTTTTTGAATTTTTTATATATATGGAATCATATCATTTGTGAATAGAGATAATTTCAGCTTTTTCTTTCCAATTAGAAAATAATTCACTTTTCTCCTGCCTAACTGCTCTGGCTAGAATTTGTGGTAATATATTGAATAGAGTGGTGAAAGTATGAATCCTTGTCTTATTCCTCATGTTAGATTAAAAGGTTTGTTTCTTTCATTATCTTTTAAGCTTTTTATTGGAATATAATTGCTTTACACTCTTGTACTCGTTTTCGAGGTACACCAAAGTGAATCAGCTGTATTTATAGATGTATCCCCTCCTGCCAACAACTGTCTCCCACTCTCCCTGTCCTGGCCCTCTAAAGCATCACCCATCATCAAGTTGATCTCCCTTTGTTATACAGCAACTTCCCAGTAGCTATCTATTTTACATTTGGAAGTGTATCTATGTCTATGCTACTGTCTCACTTTGTCCCAGCTTCCCCTTCACAACCCCCAACCTCATGTCCTCAAGTCCATTCTCTACTTCTGCATCTTATTCTTGCCCTGTCACTGGGTTCATCAGTACCATTTTTTTAGATTCCATATATATGAGTTAGCATGCAATATTTATTTTTATCTTTCTGGCTTACTTCGCTCTGTATGACAGTCACTAGGTCTATCCACGCTAGTACATATAGTTCAATTTCATTTCTTCGTATGGCTGAGTAATATTCTATTGTATATATGTGTCACATCTTCTTTATCCATTCCTCTGTTAATGGGCATTTAGGTTGCTTCCATGTCCTGGCTATTGTAAATAGTGCTGCAAGGAACATTATGGTACATGTTTCCTTTTGGATTATGATTTTCTCTGAGTCTATGCCCAGTAGTGGGATTACTGGGTCATATGGTAGTTTCATTTTTAGTTTTTTAAGGAATCTCCAAACTGTTTTCCATAGATTTTATATCAGCTTACATTCCCACCGAGAGTGCAGGAGAGTTCCCTTCTCTCCACACCCTCTCCAACATTTATTGTTTCCAGATGTTTTGATGATGGCCATTCTGACTGGTGCGAGGTGATACCTCATTGTGGCTTTGACTTGCATTTCTCTAATGATTTGTGATGTTGAGCATCTTTTCATGTGTGTGTTGACCATCTGCATATCTCCTTTGGAGAAATGTCTGTTTAGGCCTTCTGCCCATTTGTGGATTGGGTTATTTGCTTTTTTGGTATCAAGCTGTATGAGCTGCTTGTATATTTTGGAGGTTAATCCTTTGTCTGTTGCTTCGTTAGTGAGTATTTTCTCCCATTCTGAGGGTTGTCTTGTCTTTTTTATGGTTTCTTTTGCTGTGCAAAAGCTTTTAAGTTTCATTTGGTCCCATTTGTTTATTCTTGATTTTATTTCCATTAATCTAGGAGGTGGGTCACAAAGGATCTTGCTTTGATGCATGTCATAGAGTGTTCTGCTTATGTTTTCCTCTAAGAGTTTTATAGTGTCTGGCCTTACATTTAGGTCTGCAATCCATTTTGAATTTATTTTTGTGTATGGTGTTAGGAAGTGTTCTCATTTCATTCTTTTACATGTAGCTGTCAAATTTTTCCAGCACCAGTTATTGAAGAGGGTCTTTATTCTATTGTATATTCTTGCCTCCTTTGTCAAAGATAAGGTGTCCATATGTGTTTGGGTTTACCTCTGAGTTCTCTATTCTATTCCATTGATCTTCCTTTCTATTTTTTTGCCAGTACCATACTGTCTTGATCCCTGTGGCCTTGTAGTATAATTTGAAGTCAGGAAGCCTAATTCCACCAACTCCATTTTTCCTTCTCAAGATTGCTTTGGCTATTCGGGGTCTTTTGTGTTTCCATACAAATCATAACATTTCTTGTTCTAGTTCTGTGAAAAATGCCATTGGTAATTTGATCAGGATTGCATTGAATCTGTAAATTGCTTTTGGTAGGATACTCATTTTCACAATATTGATTCTTCCAATCCAAGAACATGGTATATCTTTCCATCTGTTTCATCTTTGATATCTTTCACCAGTGTCTTATAATTTTCTGCATACAGGTCTTTTGCCTCCTTAGGCAGGTTTATCCCTAGGTATTTTATTCTTTTTGTTGCAATGGTAAATGGGAGCATTTCCTTAATTTCTCTTTCTGCTTTTTCATTGTTAGTGTATAGGAATGCAAGAGATTTCCGTACATTAATTTTGTATCCTGCTACTTTACTAAATTCATCAATTAGTGTTGGCAGTTCTCTTGAAGAATCTTTAGGGTTTTCTATGTATAATATCATGTTATCTGCAAAGAGTGACAATTTTATTTCTTCTTTTCCAATTGGATTCCTTTTTTTCATTTTCTTCTCTGACTGCTGTGGCTAAAATTTCCAAAACTATGTTGAAAAATAATGGTGAGAGTGGACACCCTTGTCTTGTTGCTATCCTTAGAGGGAATGCTTTCAGCTTTTCACCATTTAGAATGATGTTGGTTATTGGTTTGTCATATATGGCTTTCATTATGTGAGGTAATTTCCTTCTGTGCCCATTTTCTGGAGAGTTTTTATCATAAATGAGTGTTGAATTTTGTCAAAAGCTTTTTTTTTAATCTATTGAGATAATCATATGGTTTTTATCCTTCAGTTTGTTAATATGGTGTATCACATTGATTGATTTGCATATACTGATGAATCTTTGCATTCCAGGGATAAACCCCAATTAATCATGGTGTATGATACTTTTAATGTGCTGTTGGATTCTGTTAGCTGGCATTTTCTTGAGGATTTTTGCATCTATATTCATCAGGGATATTGGCCTGTAATTTTCTTTTTTTGTGACATCTTTGCCTGGTCTTGGTATCAGGGTAATGGTGGCCTCGTAGAATGAGTTTTGGTGTGTTCCTCCTTCTGCTATATTTTGGAAAAGTTTGAGAAGGATAAGTGTCAGCTCTTCTCTAAATGTTTGATAGAATTTGCTTGTGAAGCCATCTTGCCCTGGGCTTTTGTTTGTTGGGAGATTTTTAATCACAGTTTTAATTTCAGTGCTTGTGATTTGTCTGTTCATATTTTCTGTTTCTTTCTGGTTTCATCTTGGAGATTGTACTTTTGTAAGAATTTACCCATTTCTTCCAGGTTATCCAATTTATTTGCATATACTTCCTTGTAGTAGTCTCTCGTGATCTTTTGTATTTCTGCAGTGTCCGTTGTTCCTTCTCCTTTTTCATTCCTAATTCTGTTATTTTCATCTTCTCCCTTTTTTACCTGATGAGTCTGCCTAATGGTCTATCAATTTTCATTATCTTTTCAAAGAACCAGCTTTTAGTTTTATTGATCTTTGCTATTGTTTCCTTCTTTTCTTTTTCATTTATTTCTGATCTGATCTTTATGATTTCTTCCTTCTGCTCACTTTGGGGTTTCTTTGTTCTTCTTCCTCTAATTGTTTGAGGTGTAAGGTTAGATTGTTTATTTAATATTTTTCTTGTTGCTTGAGGTAGGACTGTATTGCTATAAACTTCCCTCTTAGAACTGCTTTTGCTGCATTCCATAGGTTTTGGGTTGTTGTGTTTTCATTGTCATTTGTTACTAGATATTTTTTTATTTCTTCTTTGATTTCTTCAGTGATTTCTTGGTTGTTTAATAGCATATAGTTTAGCTCCATGTGTTTTGTTTGTTTGTTTGTTTTGGTTTTTTTTTTGCAGTTTTTTCCCTGTAATTGATATCTAGTCTCATGGCATTGCGGTCAGAAAAGATGCTTGATACAATTTCAATTTTCTTGAATTTATCCAGGCTTGATTGGTGACCCAAGATGTGATCTATCCTGGAGGATGTTCCATGTGCACTTGAAAAGAAAGTGTATTCTGTAGTTTTTGGATGGAATGTCCTATCAATTCAGTTGAGATGATCTAATGTGTCCTTTAAAGTTTGTGTTTCCTTATGTATTTTCTGTTTGGATGATCTGTCCATTGACATAAGTGGGGTGTTAAAGTCTTCTATTATTATTGTGTTTCTGTCAATGTCCCCTTTTATGGCTGTTAGCATTTGCCTTATGTATTGAGGTGCTCCTATGTTGGATGCATATATATTTACAATTGTTATATCTTCTTCTTGGATGGATCCCTTAATCATTATGTAGTGTCCTTCCTTGTCTCTTGTAATAGTCTTTACTTTAAAGTCTCATTTGTCTGATATGAGTATTGCTACTCCAGCTTTCTTGTGACTTCCATTTGCATGGAATATCTTTTTCCACCCCCTTACTTTCAGTCTATATATGTCCCTTGATCTGAATTGGGTTTCTTGTAGGCAGCATATGTAAGGGTCTTGTTTTTGTATCCACCCAGCCAGTGTGTGTCTTTCGGTTGGAGCATTTAATCCACTTACATTTAAAGTAATTATTGACATGTATGTTCCTATTACCATTTTCTTAATTGTTTTGTGTTTATCTTTGTAGGTCTTTTCCTTCTCTTGTGTTTCCTGCTTAGAAAATTCCTTTAGCACTTGTTGTAAAGCTGGTTTGGTGGTTCTGTATTCGCTTAACTTTTGCTTTTCTGTAAAGCTTTTGATTTCTCTGTCAAATCTGAATGAGATTCTTGCTGAGTAGAGTATTCTTGTCTCTAGGTTCTTCTCTTTCAGGACTTTCAGTATATCCTGCCACTTCCTTCTGGCCTGCAGAGTTTTTGCAGAAAAATCAGCTGTTATCCTTATGGGTTTTCCCTTATATGTTATTTGTTGCTCTTCTCTTGCTGCTTTTAATATTTTTTCTTTGTTTTTAATTTTAGTTAGTTTGATTTTTATGTGGCTTGGTGTATTTCTCCTTGGGTTTATTCTGTATGGGACTCTCTGCACTTCTTGGACTTGATTAATTATTTCATTTTCCATGTTGGGGAAATTTTCCGCTATAAACTCTTCAAATATTTTCTCTGACCTTTTCTTTTTTTCTTCTTCTTCTGGGATGCCTATGATTGGAATGTTGGTACATTTAATGTTATCCCCGGAGTCTCTGAGACTGTCTTTCATTGTCTTTATTCCTTTTTCTTTTTCCTGCTCTGTGGCAGTTTTTTCCCCCCATTCTATCTTCCAACTCACATACTCATTCTTCTGCCTGAGTTATGCTGCTATTTATAGCATCTAGAGTATTTTTAATTTTGGTTATTTTGTAGCCCATTACTATTTGTTTGCTCTTTAGTTCTTCTGAGTCCTTATTAATTGTTTCTTGTATTTTCTCTATTTTGTTATTGAGATTTTGGATCATTTTTACTATCATTACTCTGAATTCTTTTTCAGGCAATTTTCCTATTTCCTCTTCATTTATTTGGTCTTGTTTATTTTTACCATGTTCCTTCATCTGTGACATATTTTTTTGTCCCCTCACTCCCCCCTCCCTTTGGATGCATTGGATTGTGTTCCTGTCCCACTGAGTGTTTGGCCTGAGGTTTCAAGCACTGGAGTTTGTAAACTGTGGAATATAGCTGGATCTTGATGTTGAGGTGTGAACCTCTGAGAGACCTCACTTTGATGAATATTCCCTGGGGACTGGGTTTCCCTGTTAGTCCAATGTTTTGGATCAGAGCTCCCACCTCAGGAACTCATGCCTGACCCCAGGCTTGTGAATCCCACAAGCTGTGTGGAGCAGGGAAAAAAAAAAAAAAAGTAGGAGAACAGCAGAACAATAGCAAGATTAAAAATATGATAAAATTAGGAAACTAACAGATGTGTTAGAAAAAAGATTTTAAAAAATAGATAGAGCAAGAACTGGCGGATAAAACAACTGCAATAGCCAAACTGAGGAGGTGGGGTGATAAAAGGAAAAAGTAAAAAAAAAAATCCAGAAAAGACCTTGGCTCTGGGGGTGTGGCTTAGATAAGGGCAGTGGTGGGTTGGGGGGTGGGGGGTGATGTTAGGTTGTGGGTAGGGCCTATGCTTAGAAAAGGCCCTGGGGGTGGTGGAGAATGGGGATTAGGCCCAATAAGGCAGAGAGACCCAGGAATACCTCTGCTCCTGGGGACAAAGGACAAGGTCTAGGTACCCAACAGGCTCCCTGTACCTGAGTTGGTGGGAGAAATGCTAGAAATCTCCCCCATCCTCCAATCTCGGAGGGCCCCTCCCCCTTGGGTTCTCTTCTTCCCCATTCCCTCTCTCCTATTCCTCTAGGGCCCTCACAGCTGAAGGGGGCACTGGAAGGCAGGAGATCAGATTCTGATGCCCAACAGTCTTCCTAGGCCAACTGGGCTAGGGAAATGCCTGCGGCACTTCCCCAGATTTCCCTGTCTCATAGGGTCCCTGTCCATCTCTCTTCCTCTCTCCTCCCCCCACTCTCCTAGGTCCCAAGTAACTGGAGGGTGTCCTGGAGTGTGAAAGACCAGGTCTGTGAGCCTAACAGGCTTCCCGGGTCTAGTGGGCAGGGGAAATACCTCCCCTGTCTCCCTTGATCCTCCATTCCCAGAAGGTCCCCTCCCCTGCCTGCCTCCTCTTCTACCCTGCTTTCCTCCTACACCCCTAGGACCAATGAGACCTAGAGGGGTCCCTGGAGGACTGAAGGCCAGGCATGGGGATGCAACAGGCCTCCTGGTGCCAAGTGGGTAGGGAGATTTCCTGCAGTGTCTCCCCTGATCCTCCAGTCCTGCAAGGTCCCCCCTCCCCACTGTCTGTCTCTCTTCCTCTTCCCCTCTCCTCCCTCCCTCCCATGCCTGTAGAACCCATGCAGCCAGAGAGGGCCCCAGAGACTAAGGAACCAGGCTCAGGAGCCCAGCAGATCCACCAGGCCCAAGTGGGCAGGGGAAAGGCCCTCCACACCTCCCCTGGTCCTCTGATGCTGGAACATCCCAACTGTGGTCTCCCTCTCTTCCTCTTCCCCTGACACGCTCCTATGCCCCCAAGACCAATGTGTCTGGGAGGGGACCCTGAAGGGTTGTAGACCAGGCCTGGGAGCCCAGCAGGCTTCTTGGGCCAGTGGGCAGCAGACATACCTTCCACTCCTCCCCTGATCCTCTGATCCCAAAGTGTCCCTCCCCTCCTCCACCCCTCTTCTTCTCCCCCCACTGCTCCCTTCTTATACCCTTAGGACCAACAGCCCAGAGGGACCCTTGGAAGGTGGAGGACTCACCCAGAAGAAATACTCGGTGGTGCCTCCCCTATTCTTCTGACCTGGAGAGACCCCTTCCCACCTCCACTGTCTGCCTCTCTCCCTCCCCCGTCCCCCTTCCCCCCAAACCCCCGGACCCATGCACTGGAGAGGGGCCCAGAGAGTGAAGGACCAGGCCTGGGAGCTCAGCAGGCCTCCTGGCCACCTGGCCAGGAGAAACCCAGATTGCCCCAGACCCCAAGGGTCTCTCCAGTTGGGAACCTCCGGCCTCACCCAGCCTCCCCTCAGGGGCACCGGTCTTGTCCAGCTTTCCCTTCCCTGCCCCTCTGACTTCCCCCAGGTCCTACCTGGTTGCTGTGGGGTTCCTCTGGTCTCCTTGGGCCTCAGGTCCCCCACCAGCCTCTGGCAACGGATCTCTTTGTGGGGAGATGCGATCTCTGCCTCTTCCCATGCTGCCATCTTGACTCTGCCCCTTCTCTTTCATCACTGAATATGATGCTACCTGTTTGTTTTTGTTTGTTTGTTTGTTTTCATAAATACCCTTTATCATGTTGAGGGAGTCACCTTCCAGTCATACATTTTTAAGTGTTCTTATTATGAAAGGTTTTGGATTGTTTCAAATATCTTTTCTGCATAAATTGAAATAATAATATGTTGTTTTTTTCTTTGCACTATTAATGTGGTGTATTACAGTGATTGATTTTATTATGTTGAACCACCCTTGCTTTTCTGAGATGAATCTCACTTGGTCTTTTTAATATGCTGCTGAAGTCAATTTGCTAATATTTTGTTGAGAATTTTTGCGTTTATATTCATGAGATATTGAACTATAATTTTCTTGCAATATTTCTATCTGGCTTTGTTATCAGTTTGTCTAAATTAATAGGGAAGAGTTATCTTCTATTTTTTTTTATGAATTAGAGATGAATTTTTGTTAATTATTCTTTAAATGTTTGTTAGAACTTAATAGTGATACCACCTGCTCCTAGACTTTCTTGGTTGGGAGGTTCTTAATTACTCATTCAATCTCTTTATTTGTTATAACTCTGTTGAGATTTTGTGCTTTTTCTTGAATCAGCTTAGCCAATCTGTGTGTTTATATAAATTTTTCCATTTCATTTAAGTTATAAAATTTTTTGTTATACAATTGTTCACAGTGTTATTTTATAATCTTTTTCTTTTATATCTGTAAGGTGGTAGTAATGTCCCTTCTTTTATTTCTGATTTTAGTTATTTGTGTCTTCTTTTTTTTTTCTTTGTAAGATTTGCCGATGTTTTAATCTTTTCAAAAAATTTATTTCACTGATTCTAAAAGAACAGAAAAACAAAGAAAACAAGAAGGAAAACAAACAAGACAAACAACAAAAAATAAAAAAAAGAGACAGAAAACTGATCTCTCCAAGTCTAAAGACTGGCTCTACACTGGTGCCCTCCTTGAACACTTAGCGATGTTTGTACTGACTCCAGACATCAGCACCAGGTGACAGCTCAGTCTTCTCAGCCTGCCTGCATCTTGCCCTGGGTATACATGTGGCCTTCTAAATTCCCCAGCATAGTCTGCTGCTTACTCCAAATTAATTCTTCTTTCATTATATTTTTCACTTCTAATGTTTTCATCTGTTTTTTTACTGTTTCCATCTCTTTGCTAAAATTCCCCATTTCTTTACCCATGTTGTCCATACTTTCCATTAGATCCTTTAATATTTTCATTATAAATGTTTTGTGTTAGTGATTTCTGATAGAATGTTTTGCTTCTAAATTTATATCAGCTCTTTGATTACCGAACTTGAGTTTCCTGATTTTGATCTCTGGGGTTCTAAAGACTTTGGCTTTAACTTCCTGTTAGGCTCTTGACTTCAAGTTGTTTTCTAGGGCTTCCAGGTTCATGTTCCCAGCTTTGGGCTTCGGACCCATGCTTAGCCAATGAGATTGTCTTTGCAGCACTGTAGATGAGCACAGTGAATCCTTTCCTGATGTGTGTTTCCCCCCACCCTCCAACAAACACCAGCCTTGTTTTGGCTGGTGTAGTTTCTTGCATGTAGTAAGACTTAATTATTGATGTCACTACATCGAAATGTCATGGCTAATCACATAAACCTTAGAATAGATGCACTGGTTTTAAATCTCATCTTCACCCTTTACAAGTTGTTTGATTTTAGCAAAATTACTTCATTCCTCCAAGCCTCAGTTTCTTCATTTGTAGTATAGAGATGAGATAATCCACCTTGTAGAATAATTGTAAAAATTTGATAAAGAATAATCAACACAGTGCCTGGAATTAATTAAACAATTGTTAAACTGTACAATCAACTATATTTACTTTATGACTGTAACCTCACTGTTTTAATTTCTTTACCTGAAAAATGAATATTATGTTGCACAATAATAACATTGCCTCATGTGCCTTTCTACATAAAATAACATGATATTTTTATTTTTTTTTTTTTTGTTTTGTTTTTTGGCTGCTCTTTTGTTTTGTTGGGTCTTCTTTGCTGTGCACAGGCTTTCTCTAGTTGTGGCAAGTGGGAGTTACTCTTTGTTGCAGTGCACAGGCTTCTCACTGCAGTGGCTTCTCTTGTTGCAGAGCATGGGCTTTAGGTGCACAGGCTTCAGTAGTTGTAGCACTCAGGCTCAGTAGTTGTGGTGCAGGGGCTTTGTTGTTCCACAGCATGTGGGATCTTCCTGGACCAGGGATGGAACCCATTGTCCTCTGCACTGGCAGGCAAATTCTGAACCACTGCACCACCAGGGAAGTCCCACAATGATAATTTTAATGAGTGAAATTCATAGCACAATTTACAAATTACAAAGTATCTTTACATAGATAACATTCCCATAGAAACCTGAAAGGTGGGTGTTATTTTCCCATTCTTCAGGTGAGAAAACCGATGCCAGGAGAGAATTGCAGTCACTCACAAGTGCTCAGAGACAGGTCATAAACCAACACCTATGTCTCTTTAATCCTGGTCCTGTACTCTTTACACTGCATGATTCTAAACAATATAAGAACAGGCCTAGAGGAATTCAACCATCTCTATTCTTTAGGCCAATATGCACAAATGGTCTCATGATTTCCTTTCATTTTCCCTTAATGTATAATAAACATTGCTGATTTGCTGTTTTATGTTCTTCTCAGCTTTGTTTCTGAGTATTTTTTCATGCCAAATTTCATTTCATCATCTCTTGTTTCTATTTCCAAATGTATCTATTTGTTCAGCCTGGTTTTGCTCTGTGAGGTATTATTTACAATACATACTAATTTAATCCTTGTTCAGGGAAAAATGAGGAGTAATTTGCATACTTTTGCAGATCATTGAAAATTCACACCTGGAAGAACTCACCTGGGACTAGAATCCTCCTCTTTATTTAATCAGTGACATATATATATATAGCCCATCCATAATACAAAAGTGGGTAAATATCATTCACAAAATTGTGATTGATTGCAAGCATTGTCTATCATACATCTAATATAAAACATATTTCCTAAACACAAATTTTGGATACAAATTCAGAAAGCAGTAATGTGTGACACCTAGGATTTGAGAATGCTAAAGCTGGAAGGGAAATCATGCATCATCCTAAGCAGATGAAACTAACACAGTGGACTGCAGAGTCACTCATCACACAGAGCACACGGGGCCAAACATCCACTTCACCCATCCCCAGACCTTCCACGGGAACATCCTTGTTGTGGCTCTTAACTTCATTCTGGTACTATTTCCCTGCTTGGATCTTCATCTGGGAGGAGCTGGCATCTTTATTAAAGAGAAATCCACTCCCACTACTAATTTTAACTATCTTCTCAGTTTGTAATGCATCCCTTAGTTCCAGTTTCATTTAAGGGGAGCTCTGCATTGATGAAGTACTTCAATTAGGTCTTGGGATTTAACATTTAGTTCAAACATATATTTATTTAATTAGAAATAGCATACATTTATGAGAAGAGCCCAGTTTTTAGAAAGATTTTGAATTTCCACTTTCTGGGGTTGCCTTCTACTAATAATTTCAATGGTTGCCACTATCTTTGAGCACTGACTAAGTTTCAGACCCTCTGCTAAAAACTCGATGTGAGTTAAATCACTGAATTGTCAGGATAAGCCTATATATAACATGTGATTTTAGACAAGTCATCTGATTTCTCTGCTCTCAGTTGCCTCCTCAAAAAAGTAGGAATATTAATACTTGTTTTTCTTTAGTAGGAGAAAATGAAATTATTTCTGTACCAGGCAATTAAATGATGTTGGAATGTTCAAATAAAATATTGAGGTTTTGTTTTTTGTTTTTTTTTTTTGCTTCTGTTGTTTATTAAATCTTTACTAGTAACTGACAAGCTAATTTAGTATATACTGTTCATTTTATATGTTCTCCACTCTTCATAACTTTGATCATGTTTGATTTTCCACAAAGAATATTCATCTACCTTTTCTATCAAGATGTCTGTAAGTGTATTCAGTGCTTCAAAACCCAACTCAAACCCCCCCTGTTCTTGAAGATTTTCTGATTTTCCAAACAAAGTAATTTCTTTCTCCTCTGAACATTCAGAGTTTTTTAATATCTACCGTGGCAATTGTTTCTTACTTTATTTTTTTTTTATTTTTTATTTTTTGTATAAATTGGAGTGTTATATTATTTACATTTATTGTTTTTTGTTTTTTTTTTGGGGGGGGTACACCAGGTTCAATCATCTGTTTTTATACACATATCCCCGCATTCCCTCCCTTCCCTGACTCCCCCCCCTCGAGTCCCTCCCACCCTCCCCGCCCCAGTCCTCCAAGGCATCTTCCATCCTCGAGTTGGACTCCCCCCATTATACAACAACTTCCCACTGACTATTTTACAGTTGGTAGTATACATATGTCTGTGCTACTATTGGTGTGCCTCTTTTATTTGTTCTTGTACCTTGTGAGCCTCCCAAGGCCAGAACCTCTGACATGTGTGTATATTTTTCTCTCTCTGGATTAGAAAACAATACATTAAGTTTCTCAATAAATACTTGATAGGAACTGCTGAATGAATTTCAACATTATCTGGTATCAGTAACCATTACAGGACAGCAAGTGTTACTGATTTTAAGATAAAATGGATGAGGTGTTCATTAGGACTACATCTGGTGTTTGTTGAAGCTCTGTCATTGGTGGTTGCTGAAAGGACACAGAGGTATTTGTCTCCAGAATGCATCCTCCCTTGGTCCAGAAAAAGGGCCACATTCGGGAGTCATTTTAGTTATGCAAATGCATGAGAACACTGCTTGAAACCAAGAAGTTAAGTATTTTCATTAGTCATGCAAATTGGGTTTATTAGTAAGATGGTGTCCCTGCAGAGTCAGGTAAAATTATTGTGTGTGTTTTTTGTTCTCACCTAAATGTGGATTTTGAGTGCAGTCTCTGAAAACTGGTGTTGTTTCTTTCTGGGAAATATGTCTCCTCTGTTCAAAAATTACTCAAGTCAGTTGTGGAGCAGAGTTTTGAAAGATGACAGATGAAGGTGTAGGCTCATTTTTGCTTTGGACTCTGGAGTTGGGTGTGCCTTCCCACCCTGGTTCATTCTGCCAATGATCCAAAAGGAATCCTTTTCAGTGAAAAACACTGACTGAGATAGAAAACAAACAAGTAAACAAAACCCCCCAAAACAACTATTAAATATTCTATTTGCCTTATTTGTGCCAGAAGGGCCTGCCAGGATAGCACTTGCCTCCTGGGGTGAGAAACTGGCTATTGCTAGTTGTGCATTGAAGGGAAGCATTTTCCCTGCAGACAGAAGCAACGGGGTTGAAGAAAGTGATATCAAGAATATAAACTTAAGGCTTCTCCTCAGAATAAACAGAACAGAATGGCAAATCCTTTATGGGGGGACAAACATAAGAAAGGGCCAGGGAATTTAGGAATTTTCCAAGAATGGAAAATCCACCTTCCAGATGTGAAATGTCCGTAGGCAATTTAGGAAAGCGGTAGAATAGAATGAGTTTCAATTTAGCAGTAGGGGTTGTGGCTGGTGTTCTCTCCACTGGAGTCTTGGGAAGATGGTGCCAACAGGACAGACTAGAAAAGCCAGAGAGCAGGATTCCAGAAAAAGAGCGATTTCCACAAGCTAGCAACTGGAGCCATTGTGGCCAATGTACCTGGGTATTTGCTTTTGCAACTACGGTTATATTTTCTGGTACTGTGACTCTAATTTGTTTCAAGAGTTCTTCAACAGAGCCTAAAATGCAAGGCAAAGGAAACGAAATGTTAAATCTTATTGTTTTGGATAGATAAACATTTTATAGAACAAAACAAACCAGAAAACCCAAATAAGCAAAAAGACAAACAAAAAATCCCAAAAAACAAATAAACAAACAAAAAACCCTCTACCACCAACAACAAAACAACCAAACCCACCACCCAGGATCATGATCTTGTTGAGAAAAAATTGAACTGTTTTTCATATTCATACTAGAAATGTCTGTGATATTTAGTATTAATATTTATCTCCTATTCAGCTTTTGTTAAATATCTACTGTTTCAAAAAATGTATTTTTTTTCTGGAAAATTGCTGTACTACATTCCCTTTGATGCTAATCCTATCAACTTTGTAATGAGTATCTTCTTCCAGGAAAGAGATCAAGTTTCATAGCTCTGCTAAGGTGTCAAGCACTTTATATCCATTTTTCCCCATTTAATCTCCCCAACAACCCTGTGAGGTTCATGACATTAGCTTTATTTTATGGGTAAGGCAACTGAAGCTTAATGGTTGGTATTAGGTAACATCATCCATCAGTGGGGAGCTGGGCCCTGAAGCCAAGCCTATTGGTTCCTGTAGTGTAGGTTCTTCACACCTCTGCTGTATACCTGGTGGAATTACTTGCCACCCCACCTGTTAGGGGAACCACTGACCAAAACTTCCAGCCATGGCTGGGCATGATAATAACCACTTGTATCAGTTCTCTTACAACAGGAGGTCCTGGTAAGGAATGGGGAACTAACAAGCTACCATCAACTGGAGGAATTCGGGAAGGGTCAAAAGGAAGGAGGGAGACACCTGTCCATGTGTGCTCCCAGAATCCTTCTTGCTGGAATCCATCTTGGCTGAGTGGCTTCACACACCACCAGGAAGGACCCTGAGTCAGAACTGATCTCTGGTTGCCTCGGCCTGCAGTGGCTTGAAGCATGGTTTTAGCTCCTGCTCAGTGATTGAGGTTGGGTAGCCGCGGTGAGAACGCTAGCCACTAGACCAGCGGTCAGTGACAAGGCCCTGGCCCTATGGCTTTGCAGAAAAGAATTCCCACAAAGACAGAAAGTAGTGAAACAAGTAAAGTATTTATCAGGGAAAAAAGGGAGCAGAATATGTTTGGATAGACACACGGGGAGGCTCAGAGAGAGAGTCATGCCCTTGTGTCAGTTTGAATCATTTTTATGGGGCATTTCTTCCATGTTTCCTTTGACCAATCATTTTGATTTGCCTGGTTCAAAGTCCATATTTGGTGTATCTCAGGATTTTCCCAGATGTGCTCACACATCTCTTAGCCAAGATGGATTCCACTGTAGAGACCTATGGGTAGGTTTGGTCACTTGGCCTCACTCCCCTTTTGACCTCCAAGGAGGCTTCCTGTGCATATATGGTTGGGGGCGGGGTTCTGCTGACTTTGATAATGAGGGATATGTGGTCTCTTATCTTCTATCTGGGCAGGGCCCAGCCTCCTTCCCTAATGTCCTGTTATTCTTGTCCCAGAGTATCGGTCCACAGGGAATGAACTCAGACCATTTGCCCTGAGGGCCCATCTGTCTCCTGCCTCAGAATGATTGACCAGAGACAACCTGGCAACTAACCCCAACACCATAAACACTGAGCCTGTGAGCCACATGGCAGAGCAGCCCTCCTGGTTTCCCTCACTCTCCTGCTCTCCACCCAGGGGACCCCTTCCCAATAAAGTTTCTTGCTTTGTCAGCACATGTGTCTCCTCAGACAATTCATTTCTGAGTGTTAGACAAGAGCCTGGTCTTGGACCCTGGAAGGGGTTCCCCTTCCTGCAACATGCCCTCTGTGATTCTAAGACAGTTATGAAAAATGCCAAGGCACTGAAGCATTTTCTGATCCTGACCTGACCTTTGTTTCATATTCTTGGCTCTTGATTGATAAAAATCACTCATTTTTTTTTTGACAAATTTATATTTTGGGGAGATGCATCTTGAGATTGATGACAGTTACATGACCAACAGTCATCAATCTAACAGATCTAAGAAATGAAAATATCTAAGTCTTTGTATACTAAAAATGAACAGAATTATATTCAGGAGACTGCACTCATATGTTTGTGAAAATTCATATATACATCATTACTGTTTTCCTTTATACCCAGACATTTATTATTATGTAAACAGCATTCTGCTTTAATTATTTGAGGATTAACTTTGAGGAATTTAATAGTGTTTGGAACAGTATTTTGCCCAAAAGTCATGAATTAAAGGTCCTCATTGTTTACCCTCAGTATGAAAACAAAACAAAACAAAACACTTTTTAATCTCTGTCAGATTTTTTTTAAAGTTAGGATTGTTTATTCAACATGTACTTTGTAGTATTTGATGATAAAAATAGAACAATAAAAAATCAATAAACATTCTTGAAGGCTTATGTCAAGCTCTGTATTAAATGATTTGCATGGATTTTTTTTAAGCTCTTTATTGGGGTATAACTGCTTTACACCATTGTACCAGTTTCTGCTGTACAACAAAGTGAATCATCTGTATTTATACATATACCCCATATCCCCTCCCTCCAACAACCCTTCCCACACTCCCTATCCCACCCCTCTGAGTCATCACGAATCATGGCGTTGATCTCCCTGTTATACAGCAGCTTCCCACTAGCTATCTAGTTTAGATTTGGTAGTGTATATATGCCAATTCTACTCTCTCACTTTGTCCCAGCTTCCCCTTCGCCCCCTGCCCCCGTGTCCTGAAGTTCATTCTCTACATCTGCATCTTTATTCTTGACCTGTCATTGGGTTCATCAATACCATTTCTTTTAGATTCCATATTCATGAGTTAGCATACGGTATTTGTTTTTCTCTTTCTAACTTACTTCACTCTGTATGACAGACTAGGTACATCCACCTCACTACAAATAACTCAATTTCATTCCCTCTTATGGCTGAGTAATATTCCATTGTATATATGTGCCACATCTTCTTTATCCATTCATCTGTTAATGGGCATTTAGGTTGCTTCCATGTCTTGACAGTTGTAAATAGTGCTGCAGTGAACATTGTGGTACATGTTTCTTTTTGGATTATGGTTTTCTCAGGGTATATGCCCAGTAATGGGATTGCTGGGTCATATGGTAGCATGGATTATTTAATTTCATTTTTATAGCATCTTCAAGAGATAGGAGCTATTAGAACAATTTTACAGTTAGACCAAATTTTGAAAGATTATTAACTTGTCCTAATTCACACAGCTTTTAAGTTAACAGTTCTGGTCTTCCTCAGACCCCAAGATTTTAGCCACTAAGCATATTGCCTTCTAGAGAGAAAGTGAAAATACTGTCAAAGAGTTGTGAGTTATACCTTGTGATTCAGCTGCTATGTTAAGTGGAAACTTTTCACTTGGGAATATTTTCATTAAGTAAAATATATCTGAAACAAATTTGAAATGTGTTAACATCATTGATCATAAATTGAGATATCAGAAATATTTGTGAATTGAATTATGATAAAAATGGGAAAGGACTTTTTCTGTCCATTTGAAAAGTGAAGCAAAAGGAAAGAAGGAAGGAAGGGAATAGAGAGAGAAAATATATTTTCCTTACTTTATACATTGTGGGAAATGATATCTATATTTCTACATTCCATTTTTACAAGGTTTACATTTCATCCTTGGTTTATGTTGCATTGGGATCATGTGGAATGCCTATTTATGTTGGTTGAAATTAATATATAAACCATACCTCCTAAGTTGACATCAACTATAGTTACAGTAATAGTTGGTAGGAAATAATAACTCTCTGGTTACCTTGCAAACTTCATTTCCAATGATCCAAACTCCTACCAGGGAGCTATTCTTGCTTTCACATGAGGTTTAGTATTTTGCAGAAGTACCCAGTACAACTGTAGTAGCACTGAACTGTAGTTGAACCCAGCTCTAAAGCAAGCCTAGCCTCATCCTACAGCACAATGCCCCTTCAAGGGGACAGACCAGCATCACCCCTGGGAGGAGGAAGAAATCTCCTGAGAGCACCCAGACTTTCTGGAGAGTTGTGTTAATAATCCAGCAATTTATACTTTTCCAAATTTTCAGACTCTACCTGGGGGCAATCAAAGCTCTCAGGAGGCTGAAAGCCATACCTGCCTGCTCTTTGCTGCTGATTCCAGAGTTCCATCCTCCCCGTGCTCCCTTCATCCATGGATGCTTCATGCTCCTGCACACTCTGGGCCAACAGGCAGCTGGCCAGCCAGTAGCTACAGCTCTGCCTTTGTCAGCCTTTCTACTGGATCCCACACTGCAATTCCCCTTCATGTTTTTAAAATTTTGATGAAGAGGATGATTATTTTTCAGTACAGCAAAATGTGTAGAATTGGCATTCACTGGAAATTTGTAAAAATCTCACTTTTTTAATCCCTTGAAGAAAATGACCCTTTCAGAGAAGCAAGGGAGCTTCTCTCACTGCTCAGACTTTAAGTTGATTGCGCATATATACAAGTGAGGAAGGCAAGGAATAATTCAATCAAATTCTGGGAAATCCAGGCATATATTCAGTATATATTTATTATGTGCCAGGCGTTATTGTAGGTGCTAAAAACACAGTGACTAACAAAGCAGATGAAATCCTGATCCCCATGGAGGGTGAATCTAATGAGAGACATACACAATAAACACATAAGCAAATAAAAGCACAATCCAATGTCAGATAACTGTTAAGAACTATGAAGAAAAAATGTATTCAAATTAAGTGGATAGAGGGTGATGGGTGCTTATTTTACATATGGTATATTTTTGGATAGGCAGCATCAGCAATCAGGAATTATATTTCTTTTTTCTTTTTTTTTTCTTTTTTTTACATCTTTATTGGAGTATAATTGCTTTACAGTATTGTGCCAGTTTCTGCTGTAGAACAGTGAATCAGCTATATTTATACATATATCCCCATGTCCTCCCTCTTGAGCCTCCCTCCCACCCTCCCTATCCCAGCCCTCTAGGGATTGAGTTGATCTCCCTGTGCTATGCAGCAGCTTCCCACTAGCTATGTATTTTACATTTGGTAATGTATATATGTCAGTGCTACTTTCTCACTGCATCTCAGCTTCCCCTCCTCCCCTGTGTCCTCAAGTCAATTCTTTATGTCTGCATCTCTATTCCTGCCCTGCCACTAGATTCATCATTACCATTTTTCTAGATTCCATATATGTGTTAGCAGACGGTATTTGTTTTTCTCTTTCTGATTTACTTCACTCTGTATGACAAACTCTAAGTCCATCTACCTCACTATAAATAACTCAATTTTGTTCCTTTTTATGGCTAATATTCCATTGTATATATGTGCCACACCTTCTCTACCCATTTATCTGTTGATGGACATTTAGGTTACTTCCATGTCCTGGCTATTGTAAACAGTGCTGCAATGAACATTGTGGAACATGCATCTTTTTGAATTATGGTTTTCTCTGGGTATATGCCCAGCAGTGGGATTGCTGGGTCATACGGTAGTTCCGTTTTTAGTTTTTTAAGGAACCTCCATACTGTTCTCCACAATGGTTGTATTAATTTACATTCCCACAAACAGTGCAGGAGGGTTCCCTTTTCTCCACACCCTCTCCAGCATTTATTGTTTCTAGATTTTTTGATGATGGCCATTCTGACTGGTGTGAAGTGATACCTCATTGTGGCTTTGATTTGCATTTCTTTAATGATTAGTGATATTGAGCATCTTTTCATGTGTGTGTTGGCCATCTATATGTTTTCCTTGGAGAATTGTCTATTTAGGTCTTCTGCCAATTTTTGGATGGAGTTGTTTGTTTTTGATATTGAGCTGCATGTGCTGCTTTTATATTTTGGAGATTAATCCTTTGTCAGTTGCTTCATTGGCAAATATTCTCTCCCATTCTGAGGCTTGTCTTTTTGTCTTGTTTATGGTTTCTTTTGCTATGCAAAAGCTTTTAAGTTTCATTAAGTCCCATTTGTTTATTCTTGATTTTATTTCCATTACTCTAGGAGGTGGGTCAAAAAGGATCTTGCTGAGATTTATGTCATAGAGTGTTCTGCCTGTTTTCCTCTAAGAGTTTTATAGTGTCTGGCCTTACATTTAGGTCTTTAATCCATTTTGAGTTTATTTTTGTGTATGGTGTTAGCAAATGTTTTAATTTCATTCTTTTACATGTTGCTGTCCAATTTCCCCAGCACCATTTATGGAAGAGGCTGTCTTTTCTCCATTGTATATTCTTGCCTCCTTTGTCAAAGATAAGGTGACCATATGTGCATGAGTTTATCAATGGGCTCTCTATCCTGTTCCATTGATCTATATTTCTGTTTTTATGCCAGCACCATACTGTCTTTTTTTTTTTTTTTTTTTTTTTTTTATTAATTTCCAGTTCATATTTCAGGGATTGGTTACAAATTCCATCTCATTTAGTCTCTGACTACTCTAATCCACATCTGCCTAAGGGTGTAGTTTCTTAAGTACCCCATACTGTCTTGATCACTGTAGACTTGTAGTATAGTCTGAAGTCAGGGAGCTTGATCCCTCCAGCTCTATTTTTCCTTCTCAAGATTTCTTTGGCTATTTGGGTCTTTTTCTCCTTCACAAATAGTAAAATTTCTTGTTCTAGTAATGTGAAAAATGCCATTGGTAATTTGATAGGGATTGGATTGAATCTGTAGATTGTTTTGGGTAGTATAGTTATTTTTACAATGTTGATTCTTCCAATCCAAGAACATAGTGTATCTCTCCATCTGCTTGTATCATCTTTGATTTCCTTCGTAAGTGTCTTATAGTTTTCTTCATACAGGTCTTTTGCCTCCTTAGGTAGGTTTAAGCCTAGGTATTTTATTCTTTTTGTTGCAATGGTAAATGGGAGTGTTTTCTTAATTTGTCTTTCTGATTTTTTGTTGTTAGTGTATAGGAATGCAAGAGATTTCTGTTCATTAATTTGTATCTTGCTAATTTAATAAATTCATTGATTAGCTCCAGTAGTTTTCTGGTGGCATCTTTAGGATTTTTTATGCACAGTATCATATCATCTGCAAACAGTGACAGTTTTACTTTTCCAATTTGGATTCCTTTTATTTCATTTTCTTCTTTGATTGTTGTGGCTAAAACTTCCAAAACTATGTTGAATAATAGTGGTGAGAGTGGGCACCCTTGTCTTATTCCTGTTCTTAGAGGAAATGCTTTCAGTTTTTCACCATTGAGAATGATGTTGGCTGTTGGTTTGTCATATATGGTTTTTATTATGTTGAGGTAGTTTCCTTCTATGCCCACCTTCTGGAGAGTTTTTATCATAAATGGGTGTTGAATTTTGTCAAAAGCTTTTTCTGCAGCTATTGAGATGATCATATGGTTTTTATTCTTCAATTTGTTAATATGGTGTATCACACTGACTGATTTGCATATATTGAAGAATCCTTGGATTCCGGGGATAAACCCCACTTGGTCATGGTGTATGATCCTTTTAATGTGCTGTTGGATTCTGTTTGCTAGTATTTTGTTTAGGATTTTTGCATCAATGTTCATCAGTGATATTGGCTGTAACTTTCTTTTTTTGTTTGACATCTTTGCCTGGTTTTGGTATCAGGGTGATGGTGGCCTTGTAGAATGAGTTTGGGGGTGTTCCTCCTTCTGCTATATTTTGGGAGAGGTTGAGAAGGATAGGTGTTAGCTCTTCTCTAAACGTTTGATAGAATTTGCCGGTGAATCCATCTGACCCTGGGCTTTCGTTTGCTGGGAGATTTTTAATCACAGTTTCAATTTCGGTGCTTGTGATTGGTCTGTTTGTATTTTCCATTTTTTCTTGGTTCAGTCTTGGGAGGTTGTACTTTTCTAAGAATTTGTCCATTTCTTCCAGATTGTTCATTTTATTAGTATATAGTTGCTTGTTGTACTCTCTCATGATCCTTTGTATTTCTGTGGTGTCAGTTGTTACTTCTCCTTTTTTATTTTTAATTCTGTTGATTTGCATCTTCTCCATTTTTTTCCTGTTGAGTCTGGCTAATGGTTTATCAATCTTGTTCATCTTCTCAAAGAACCAGCTTTTAGTTTTATTGATCTTTGCTATTGTTTCCTTCCTTTCTTTTTCATTTATTTTTGATCTTTGTGATTTCTTTCCTTCTCTTCACTTTGGGGTTTTTTCGTTCTTCTTTCTCTAATTGTTTTAGGTGTAAGGTTAGGTTGTTTATTCGAGATTTTTTCTGTTTCTTGAGATAGGATTGTGTTCTGCAAAATTCCCTCTTAGAACTGCTTTTGCAGTATCCCATAGGTTTTGGGTTGTCATGTTTTCATTGTCATTTTTTTCCAGGCACTTTTTGCTTTCCTCTTTCATTTCTTCAGTGAATCTTCATTGTTTAGTCTCCATGTGTTTGTACTTTTTACAAATTTTTTCCCTGTAATTGTTATCTAGTCTCATAGAATTGTGGTACTTGATACAATTTTAATTTTCTTAAATTTATTGAGACTTGATTTGTGACCCAAGATGTGATCTATCCTGGAGAATGTTCTCTGTGCACTTGAGAAGAAAGTGTATTCTGTAGTTTTTGGATGGAATGTGCTATAAATATCAATTAAATCTCTCTGGTCTAATGTGTCATTTAAAGTTTGTATTTCCTAATTTATTTTCCTTATTTATTTCCTTATTTACACCAAAGGATGATCTGTCCATTGGTGTAACTGGGGTGTTAAAGTCCTCTACAATTATAGTTACTGTTGATTTCCCCTTTTATGGCTGTTAGCATTTGCCTTATGTATTGAGGTGCTCGTATGTTGGGTGCATGATATTTATAATTGTTATATCTTCTTCTTGGATTGGTCCTTTGAGCACTATATAGTGTCCTTCCTTGTGTTTTGTAATAGTCTTTGTTTTGAAATCTAATTTGCCTGATGTGAGTATTGCTACCCTAGCTTTCTTTCGACTTCTATTTGCATGGAATATCTTTTTACAAACCCTCACTTTCAGTGTGTATGAAGAGTGATATTTCAAAATGACTGTTTTCTGTACCATTTTTCTACATTCCACAAATATGTGTTAATGTACGATATTTGTTTTTCTCTTTCTGACCTACTTCACTCTGTATGACAGCTTCTAGATCCATCCACATATCTACAAATGACCCAATTTCATTCCTTTTTATGGCTGAGTAATATACCACTGTGTATATGTACCACATCTTCTTTATCCATTCATCTGTTGATGGACATTTAGGTTGCGTCCATGACCTGGCTATTGTAAATAGTGTTGCAATAAACATATGTACACTGATATGTATAAAATAGATAACTAATGAGAACCTGCTGTATAGCACAGTTAATTCCGCTTCACTGTACAGTAGAAACTAACATAACATTATAAAACAAGTATATCCCAATTTTTAAAAAAATGACTGTTTTCCTAATGTTAGGGTAAGTCTAATATAAAATGAGGGGAGAGAGAACATGGCACATTTTCTGAACATCTTCATTTCTGAAATGCTTCTAAGGGTTCTTCCTCATCAGAATCTAGCCTGTCTTTCTGCAGCTTGAACCAGAGTAGCTTTTGTTTATTCCACATATTGGGTTTTCCTTTAAATTTTTCTTTGGATATGGGGGTTCATATCTAAAAATGCTTCTTTAGATTAAATATTCATTTAATACTGTTGGAAACTGAGCATCACAGGGGAGAAGTAACTTGGTCAAGGATGCCTATGCTTAGTGGACGAGGAAGACCCAGGCTGAGGTCTTTTTTTCCTGATGTGTGGTCGAACCCCTGGTCCTGAGTAGGACTCCAGTCCTGAAAGGGGCACAGTGGGTCTGTGAAGTGATCTAGCTTTTCCTAACTGGGTAAGGCTAAGCCCTCAGCCTCAGTCAAAATTCACCAGCAGCGTTAACAAAACTTTCATTTCAGGGACCTAGGACTGTTCATTCCTGGCTGCAGTTCAGACACAAACCTTGTGCCCCCAGTAGGAACAGAAGCACCAACTCCACAAATGCCTAAAGCCAGGGTCAGAGAGCAATCTGCCAAGGGCCCATGGACTTTTCATTTCTCTAATTCTGCAACATGCTGCACACAAAGTGTGGCTTCTCAAAGAGGCTGTTAGCAAGGGAAGGACAGGATGCTGGCTGCACTGCTGGTGGGCTGGGGCGGGGGTGTGGTGTCTCTGCATGATGAACTGCTGTTCATCCCATCCTCTTGGGGCAGTTGTTACATTGTGGCTGCCTTGGTATTTGGTTGAATCCTCACTGAATTCCTCCCTGGCTCCTTTTCTCCTTCTGAAGACAGAAGAAAAGAAACCGGGCAGTGGAAGTCCCCACTGGGCATTCTCCTTCCCTCCATCCCTCCCAGGGAGAAGCCTGCATCTCACAGTGCCTTCAGGGAGCTCCACAAGGGCCAGGGTTCTTTAGTGCTTTCAATAAGCAAGCAATGAATCATTTTCTTAACAAGGAGCCCTGGGGAATAAGTAAAGAAAGTGAAGGAGATCGTAGTATGCATTCAAAGCTGCAGGCAGGAGTGGGAGTTTTCCGGGCTTTTCTGCCACTTTCTTTTTCTAATCATCTTTTCTTTTTCCCCAGTGAAGATGTTAATAAGGTGAATGCCTGGGCTTTCAGGGAGAAGAATCAGTGGAGATTTCAGTAAAAGGAAACATAACCTGAGGTGAAAAATAGCTTTCTTTCACTGCTGTGTGTGTGTGTGCGATAATGCTGTGCCAGCTATAAGGCAGTGTATTACAAGCAGGATAAACACCGAGTTTGGAACATAGTTGATTTGATGAGAATCTTGCCTGAGCCACTAGCTTCCTGCCTGGGTCATGTGTAATTCAGCACCACCCTGGGGGCTTTGAGTCCTTCTTTATAAAATAAGGGCCTTGGCTAATATGGTCTCCAGGCTCCCTTACAGTTTTATAATCCTACTATGAATTATACTTAAGAAAAAACACATTTCAAGGTAATAGCTAGGAGGTTACTCACAGTAATGTGATGCAATTTGAAAATCACTGAAATCACTCCACTCTTCAAAGTGTGTTTATATACATATGTGCACACACATATACACACACAGACATACATACACACTCAGTCATTTTCAGGTGCCTGAAATTCTATCATTAAAGCCAATTATGAATCCCAATTTTAATAGCTTTAATTGTAGCCTTCTCGGTATTGTGTAATCTCTGCAAAACTATTTTTCTTTCATTTTTCTTCATGAGGGTAATAAATATTATCCACTTTATAACTTTATTATGGGATTTAAAAGAGCAAATGTATATAAAATGCTAGTTCTTCTAGCCTGAAAGTTAAGAAGAATGCATGGGTGTCATCATGGGATCTCGAGATCATTGGAGTTTGAGTGTAAACAGTGTGATGGGTAATTATGCTATTTCCCCAAAGCCATTAGGAACTTGAAGCTCTTTTTTAACTTGCTTTTCACGCACCTGTGTTGGCTAGATCACAGCCATGGGCGCATCCTCTTGAAGAATGTAATCTGTGTCAACCTTTTTCAATGCCTTTTAGATGACTTTATCACCACCTTACACACATGGGCTATTTGCTGGCACTGAAAAGGCCACAGCCATGGCCCACCGACCTGAGTTTTTCCAGAAGCTCTTTCTACACTGGACTTCCAACCTTGTTAATAGATGTCAGGCTGGGATGTAATTGATGATACTGTACACACCTGGAAAAAATAGGAATTTCTTGTTTGTTTCTTCAGAATTAATTTTCTGGATTGAAAGTCAGTAACTCAGTGTCTTGACGTTCCAGAATTCAGAGGGCAGGAAGAATTTGAGGTAAAATCTGACACAGGTGGGAATTTTACCTAATCTTCCAAATGCAGAATATTGAATGTTTTACTGTATGTCTCAATTCATAGCTAATGAGGCTTTAATTTTCAGGCAGAGGTGCTGTGGGCTGTCAGTTCTTAACAAGACAGAGCTAGTAAGACGGACACGTGGATTCACATTGGAAAGCATATAGTCTGTGGAGTTAGGCGCCCTTCACTCCAGTTCCGTCATTTCCTCTCTGTATAACTATGGGCAAGGTGCATAATTGATCCCATGCTGAGTTTTCTCTTATGGCATCTGGAGATAATAATGTTTACTTTATATGATTATTGTGAGTATTAAAAATAGTGCTGCAGTGAACATTGGGGTGCATGTATCTTTTCGAATTTTGGTTTTCTCTGGATATATGCCCAGGAGTGAGATTGTTGGATCATATGGTAGCTCTACTTTTTGTTTTTTAAGGAACCTGCATACTGTTCTCCATAGTGGTTGCACCAATTAACATTCCCATCAACAGCGTAGGAGGGTTCTCTTTTCTCCGCACCCTCTCCAGAATTTATTGTTTGTAGATTTTTTTGACAATGGTCATTCTGACCAGATATACACACTGCTATATATAAAATAGATAACTAATAAGGACCTACTGTACAGCACAGGGAACTCTACTCAATACTCTGTAATGGCCTATATGGGAAAAGAATCTAAAAAAGAGTAGACCTAGAGTCTGTCATACAGAGTGAAGTAAGCCAGAAAGAGAAAAACAAATACCGTATGCTAACTCATATATATGGAATCTAAAAAAATGGTACTGATGAACCCAGTGACAGGGCAGGAATAAAGATGCAGATGTAGAAATTACACTTGAGGACACGGGGTGGTGGCGGGGGAGGGAAAGCTGGGACGATGTGAAAGAGTATCATTGACTTATATACACCACCAGGTGTAAAGTAAATAGCTAGTGGGAAGCTGCTGCATAACACAGGGAGATCAGCTCGATGATTGGTGATGACTTAGAGGAGTGGGATAGGGAGTGTGGGAATGAGTTGCAGGAGGGAAGGGACATGGGGCTATATGTATAAATATAGCTAATTCACTTTGGTGTACAGCACAAACTGGCACAACAGTGTAAAACAATTATACTCCGATAAAGAGCTTAAAAAAATAAAAAAGAGTGGATATACGTATATGTATAACTGATTCACTTTGCTGTACACCTGAAACTAATGCAACATTGTAAATCAACTGTATTCCAACAAAATTTTTTTTAAATTAAAAAAAAATAGAACATACCTAGTATGGTGTCAGTATCATAGGTATGAGTTTCCTATACTCAGTGCCTTGCACCCACTGCTTTCGGGTGAATGAAGTATAACCACACATCAGAATATAATGTCTGTCAAAATACCAGGATCCTCCCTGTAGTTCTGGAAACAGGAAAAGGAACACTGCAGTACTTTTTTTTCTTTTTCTTTCTTTCTGTTGAGGGAGAGAACATTTGTGTGTGGTTCAGTTGCAGTCATGGTGTGTGTAATGCCTTCATGTCATCATACTGTCTAACCTCCAAGATCTTATCTGAAAAAAAAAAATCAGTTTAACAAGTCTTTATTGACCAGATCAGCCAGAACTGGAACAGGGAAAGTTGCTTTTCTCCTAATGAAGTGTCCCCTGGACACAGGCAGTGTCACAGAAGTCCAAGAAGGTTTATTGTCTGCGGCAATTCTAGGAGTTGCCCTCTTTGTTAAACCCACCATGGTGCTCAGGGGGAGGCTGGTGAGCCATTAATTCACTGAGAGGATTTGTCCTAATTATTCTAATTAGTGCCTTGTCTCTGCAGACCAGCGGGTGCCTGGAAGCAGAGGGTAAGTCACCGGTCGTGATGTCTGCAGGGATGCAGACTTCTGGGCACTGGACCAGCAGGATTCATGGACATGGTGTCACAAGGACCTCAGTCTATTGCTGCTGGACCTGGCTTGTCTGTGCTGCTGTGGTGGCCCAGGTCAGGGTCCCTGGAGTCCTGTGCATCCTTTCCCACTGTGCTTCTTCTAACTTTTCTTGGAGAGAAGCATCCTGATAAATGGTCCCCTTTCATCTTCCCAACATGCTGTCCTGCCAGCTCTAGGTTGCATCTGTTGTGTGTCCTTTGTACTTCCTCTTACTCACCCATTCCTGCCTGAGTGGTTCCTAATCTCAATCTGGTCTTTCAACAACTGTGGATAATAAAAAGATCTATTACACACTGCATGCTGCTCAGTTCCAATCTGCACTGTCTCACCTGCAGACTGCCTTGCCTGCACTGCCTCTAAGTGTCACAGGGATCCATTAGCCTTGAACTGGAGGAGTCACAAGTCAGTTGTGATCCACACCCATGCACTATAGGCATTCCCTGGCTCTCTTCTTATATGGTCTTTGGGTGAACTGGCTGGTCAGGTTGACCAGAGAACTAGAACTTAAAGACTTTTGGTAACATCTGGACTGTTTATATTTCAAAGATGTTAGGAGACACAAACAAATGCAAAACATATGAAGAGCTTGTCCAAATATAAGAAGTTGTGTATTTAGTTGTACTTCATTTTACTAACTGAACTGAACACACGTTTGCTGGACTCCATTTACCATGGTCACTGTTTGCTATGTACACCCAACAGCCCAATGTGAATAAGACCCATGATCTCGTGTATAACTTTCAGCCTTCAGCCTGGACCAATAAGCACACCCTTTTGTGCTTACAAGGAACAGATGTTCTAAATTTAAATTCAAATTTTAAAGGAAACACAAAGACAAAATGAAACTCTTTGAGTATTTGATATAAACATTTGATATTTGTTAATAATGAAGTAAAATTTAATGGAATTCAATTGAACTCAAACTGTTCAGTGATAAAAATTAATGTCAATTCTTCGATCTTTTGTATCATTACAGTAATGATTCAGACTCTTCTGGACTGCAGCTTTGGGGAGACATACTGATAGAAAAAATAAGACAAGCTTCAGGACATCACTCAGCATGCTGTCTGAGAAATTAATAATCTTCATAGTAATTTGAAAAGGAGCCATTGCTGTAGAGGAAGCTGACCAGGAAACAGAAGCTTTGTAAGTGCAGAGGTGGCAGTAACTGCCCCTGGAGATTCTCCTCTCTCCGCTCTGCAGCAGCAAATGTGGTCCTGGATAAGGTGGGATGTTAATTTCTTGAAGGAGCAGACATATCTAAACCCAGCTGGGTGCAGTGGAACAGGCATGGGACAGTGACTCAGGGGAGGTGCTTTCTGGCTAGGGTGGTCATGGAATAAGTCCAGTTCCCTTCAGAGATGATAAGGATTATTTCATGATTATGCTGAGTCCACATGATTTAACTGGAACTCATTGGCAAATCAAAACCCTAGCCCTAGCCCAAAGCCAGTTACTGCATAAGTCTCTGATCTCATGAAGGTCTCTTAGCTTTCCTCAATCTCAGTTTCCTCATCTGTCCCAGCCCCTGTGTAGGGACCCTCAAGTGTGTTATGAGAATTCAGTGAGATACACGGTTACAGAGAACAGACCTGTGGTTGCCAAGGGGAGGTGGCGGAGGGATGGGTGGACTGGGAGTTTGGGATTAGCACATGCAAACTATTATATGGAGAATGGATAAACAACAAGGTCCTACTGTATAGCACAGGGAACTATATTCAATATGTGATAAAATGTAATGGAAAAGTATATAAAAAAGAAGATATATGTATGTGTAACTGAATCATTTTGCTTACAGCAGAAATTAACACAATATTGTAAATCAACTATGCTTCAATAAATTAAATTTTTAAAAAATTTATTGAGATAACGTGTGTCTGAGAGGTTTGAAATAGGGGAAAACAGCATTTGGTAGCATTGTCTTTGTGACATGGGTAGAGGCAACTCTCCTATAAAACACTTAGTTTTTCTCTATTGATGAGAAGAATGAGAAGTAATTGAAATACAAATTAAAATGATTAAGTTCAACCCGTAGGTTCAGGTCAGTAGTTTATATTTTAGCATTAAGTTTCCTCTTTATTATTTCCCTTCTAGGACTTTCACAATTTAGACATCATGACAGCTTCCAAAAATAAAATAACTTTATCAAAAGCACATATGCCTACCAGTTCTGAACTTCTGGCTTTAATGAAAAATCTGTGTGAACACATTTAGTAACTCTTATTCCAGGTGAATGTAAAGGCAACTAATTAAATTTTGTAGTAGTATTTAGTGACAAATTATTTCTTTTGAGTTATTGCTAAATTCTGAGAAATGAGGCTGAGGACCAAGAATCCCTTCCTACCCTGAAACAAGCATATATTACGGTCTTTTCTCTCTTTTTGTTTTCCAAGGGGCCTCGTATGAGGACTAGCTCCCACACACTGTACCCACCCAGATCTCAGAGCCAGCTGCTGGAGGAATCTGTGCCTCAGGGAGATTCCTCAATGCAGACAGTGTCAAAGAGCAAACAAGGAAAGGAGCACTGAGGTGAACCCACTACTCTTTCCTCCAATTCAGTCGCTAACCCCTAGTTCTGCTAGGAATCCGAGAATAAAGATCAAAGACCAAAAACTTTTAAAACTGATGTGAGACAGGAGTTTTCTAAAATCTTACCATACTGTGAATGAGTATTGAAAATTTCCAAATGCTTAATATGCTGAAATGCCATTGAAACCAGAACAAAATGCAGGTAGGAGACAAGAAAACCATTGTCACCAAGGAATTGATTGACTATTAGAATGTTAGCAATAAAACCTGCTATCTGCAATTTTGCCAGACTCATCCAAATTGGTTTAGCTTAAAAATTGAATAGTTAAACATCTTTTTGTTTTAATCATCTTGACTTTAAAATAAAACGGATCCAATATATTCTAATATGTTGCCTGACTTTGAATAGTTCTCACATGCTGACTCTATCTCAATCATGAATATATAAGTAACACATATTCCACTTGAGAATACACACCAAAGAGAACAATATCAATATCGTATTTCAAGTCAAATTCTTTTCACTTTAAAATATGATCATCACAATACTTTTGAAGCTGAAATGACCCAGTTCATCTTGCATATGCAAATCACAGAACAATGAAGCATGCAACTTCAACTTGTAAACTGCTATGCTGGTAGCCATCCAGCTAGAAATACCCCCGAAGCCTAAAAGCACCTGTCTGGGTTTGCCTGGAATGAAGATGCTCAGTGGGAAGGTATGGCTGTGCTTCAGTCAGTAGGAGGCCAGTGTGTCCATCCAGGGGAAATTGAAGGGAACAGGTGCTAGCAGACAGAGAGAAAGCCACTCTTCCTCAAAAAAAGGACACAAGCCAAACCTAGGTGGTCCACAGGTGGTGACTAGCACATTGCCGGGGAGAGGCTCATGAGGGAGATAGAGTGAAGGCTGAGATCCTGCAGGTACTAGAAAATGATGCAGGGAATGGGGAGGGCTTACTGAGGACTTGCTGTAAGGCAGGCACTGAGACCTTTTGTATATTTCCTCATGTACTCTTTACTGTAACAATATGAAGTAGGTACTATTTTATAAATGAGGAATTCAGACATTCCCGAAATAGTGTGATTAAGTTGCTCACCCAAGAGTACAGTTATAAGTGATAAAGACAAAATTTGTCCCCTTGTATATATGACTGCTTATTCTGAACTTTCTTTTAACCACTACAAAGATAAGTATTTTAAAACTTAGAGGATTTGGGGATTGTAACGATTACTAGGAGGAAGAGATGAAGTGGGGGAAATGGGGAAAACATTTTTGAGCACTCCTTATATTTTGGGAAAAATTTTAAATCTCAGTTCATTTCATAAATGGTTACATATTATTCTGAAATGATGACACAGAAGCTCAGAACTATGCAACAACTTTTCAATATCTCTCAACTGATACAGTGATGAAAGGAATTTTGCCTCTCTGGTTGCAAGGTTTACATTACTCCTTGCTATTGAGATATGACCCTCTGCAGAATAACGGAACAGGAAACACTGGCCCCACATCCTCCTTGAAGTGCTTGGGGTACTGGCTGGTACATCACCTTCTTTCCATCCTGCTTCTCTGAATACCTACTCCAAGGATGCTTATTTCAATGTCCCTCTAGCTCTTCTCTCCTAAAGGGTCTTTAAATCCACCCCTTACCTGACTACCAAAATGTATTCATTCTAGACTACAGTCTCGCAGTCTTTTACTGGCAGATTTGTTGTCTGATTTTATAGAAACATTAATTTAAAATAATGTGCTGCATCTGGGGGCAATTGGATTTAAATGGTGTCTCCATAAGAGTCAATGGATTATGTATTCAAAACATTGCTTGAGGTGTCAGACAATGTGTACCTTACATGTTGGCATTTTTGATACCATGGCCATTCAGTGGAGCATTTAGAGTCAACTTTCCCATTCTAACATTTGAGTGTGTAGGATATAGCTCTCTTCTACACAGAATCACCTCTGCTTACTACGCAACTTACTAGTCAGATTCTCCAAACCCGCCTTCTTGATTTATGATTTTTACCTTTGAAGGATAATGGGGAACAGGAAAGGTCTGGTCCCAACTCTGCCAACAAGGAGCCTAAAGTCACTTGCATAAACCCTCTGACTTATAGTTTCTTTATTAACAGAATGTGGCTAAAATGTCTACATTTCTGATTTCCTAGGTTACCATGAAGATTCACTGTAGCGGATGAGAAAGCACTATAAATACAGAAATGTATTGCAACATTTGTAACATTATTAATTAATGGAATAAATCAATAAATCATTCCCCAAAACTGTTTTAGAATCTACATATCTATCAGAGCCTCTTAATATATGTAGAGTCAGAAATATACCATTTCCTCTAGAAAATAAATAGTCATGAGAATAAATACCTTGTTGATGACTTTTTTTTCTCCCTAGACTGGAAACTGATCATGGTAACCAACTCCCTGCTCATTTGTCTTTCTTACATCTGACTTTTCAGTAATCAATAAGAAAAGTCCAGTAATGGTGCAGCTGGTGTGGCAGAGAAATTGTTGTAGCAAAACATTCAGGATGAAGCTAATGAGAGCATGTGAGAAAGGGAAGAGTGTTGAATTGATGTTGAAACTAATTTATTTCATTAGCTGGCACTAGACATAAATTGCAGTGTAATGGAATTAATCATTTAAAATGGATTGTTCACTTAGAAGTTATAAAAATACCAACATACCACTCAGTGCTATTTCTTCCTCTCTGCTGAATCAATTTGGTTTTAAAGGATTTGCTTGCATTTACAGTATAAAGAGAACCAAGGAGTTCATATAGCTCTGCCTGGGAGCAGAAATGAGACAGAGGCACTGGCTAGGGCAGCAGGATATCAATAAGCCAAAAGACTGAGCAGATTTGTAAGTGGCAGTCAATGATTTCTACCTAGAGTAAGTGAACAGGATGGATAAATGGCTTTCTTTTTTTTTGGGGGGGGGGGCGGCGGTGCATGGCATGTGGGTTCTTAGTTGCCCAACCAGGGATCAAATCCAAGCCCCCTGCAGTGGAAGTGCAGAGTCTTAATCACTGGACTGCCAGGGAAGTCCCTTTTGCCTTTAAAAAAACTGCCCTAAAGACTTAATCCATTCAGAGCCAAGCTGAACACTGTGATTCTTAATCCTGGATATATATTATAACCTCCTGGAAAACTTTTGAAATACCAATGCCCAGGACTCACTCTAATTTAATTAAGTCAGAATTGTTGAGAACTAGTGCTGTAGAACAAATACAACGCCACTTTATTTTAAAAAATCAGATGAGGTTTAAATAATAGTGTATTAAACAAAGGAATAAATATTTATATATTCCCTGAGCTGCATAACATCTTGAGTTAGGAACTGTGGATTGAAAAAGGACTAGATTCTCTTAAACAAGGCAATTGCTACCAGATTTGGGATATAAAAATGTATGCATGTGCTCCAAGGTATTGACTGTCAAGTAGTGGTGGAAATGTTGTATACCATAGGCATTCAGAAGAAGAAGAAATGACTTTGGACCAGAAGAATTAGGGAACTCTGCTGAGAATTGGTAGGAGATGGACCAGAATTTAAAGTACAATGTATCAGTAAGCTATTGTTGTGTGACAAACAGTTTCAGTCTTAAAGACATAACAATGGGCATTTATATATTTTTAAGAGTTTAAATCCACCTTGTTGACTTGGCTGTTCTAGGTTGATCTTGACTGGTTTTGGCTTGGGTTCTGTTGCTAATGATCACAAATTGTTGTGGTTAACCATCTAATTAAGGAAAAAAATGACTTTGTGTCACATTTGCCTGTGACAAGTGTGACACAAAGTCATTTCACAAATGTTACTATATTGAGATCCAAAGAGCTGTTTTTTTTTTTTTTTTCAGTGGCCTTAACTACTGGGTAATTAATGAAATATTTGTAAGGGAAAGGGTTTCTTATATGTACATTTTTACAGACAATGAAGCTAGTTCAAAGCAGTTAAATGATTCCACCTGTGATAGTATTTGGTCCATTTAAGACTCAAACCCACAGCAAAGGAAATCATAAAAAAGACAAAAAGCCAACCCTCAGAATGGGAGAAAATATTTGTAAATGAAGCAACTGATAAAGGATTAATCTCCAAAATACACAAGCGGCTCATGCAGCTCAACATCAAAAAAAAACAAACAAACAACCCAATCCAAAAACGGATGGAAAACGTAAATAGACATTTCTCTAAGGAAGACATAAAAGATGTTCAAAATCACTAAACATTAAGGAAATGGAAATCAAAACCACAATTGGGTATTACGTCACACTGGTCAGAATGGCCATTATCAAAAAATCTAGAAACAATAAATGCTGGAGAGGGTGTGGAGAAAAGGGAACCCTCCTGCACTGTTGGTGGGAATGTAAATTGAAACAGCCACTGGAGAACAGTATGAAGGTTCCTTAAAAAACTAAAAATGGAACTACCATATGATCCAGCAATCCCACTCCTGGGCATATACCTGGAGAAAACCATAATTCAAAAAGATATGTGTTCTACAATGTTCATTGCAGCATTATTTACAATAGCCAGGACATGGAAGCAACCTAAATGTCCATCAACAGATGAATGGATAAAGAAGATGTGGCACATATATACAATGGAATATTACTCAGCCATAAAGAGGAACAAAATTGAGTTATTTATAGTGAGGTAGATGGACTTAGAGTCTGTCATACAGAGTGAAGTAAGTCAGAAAGAGAAAAACAAATACCGTCTACTAACACATATATATGGAATCTAGAAAAATGGTACTGATGAACCTCATGGTAGGGCAGGAATAGAGATGGAGATGTAGAGAACAGACTTGAGGACATGGGGAGGGGAGGGGAAAGTGGGACATAGTAAGAGAGTAGCACTGACATATATACACTGCCAAATGTAAAATAGGTAGCTAGTGGGAAGCTGCTACAGAGCACAGAGAGATCAGCTCGATGCTTTGGGAAGATCTAAAGGGGTTGAATGGGGGGATGGGAGGCAGACTCAAGAGGGAGGGGATATGGGGATATATGTATACATATAGCTGATTCACTTTGTTGTACAGCAGAAACTAACACAACATTGCAAAGCAGTTATACTCCAATAAAGATGAAAACATTAAAAAAAAAAGACTCAAACCCAAGATTCTTGGATTCAAGTCTGATGCTATTTACTTATAGATGGTCTTTGAAGAAAAGCTTTATGTACTATATTTTTCATACAGAAAATTAAATTTAATTAACCTCAAATGCAAGAAGAAGTTATTGCCAGGACAGAAAAGTTTGAGAACGAATATCTCTCAGGAACTCACTTGGTGTCAGCCAATTATAAATCATTATCTTTTAACTCTATGACAACTCTTTTCAGTGAATATCTGACCATTTTACATGCAAAGAAATTGAATCAAAGAGAGGAATCCACCCATGCAGGATCACACAGTGGGTGACAGAGTAGGCATTGGAGTCAGGGTCTCTGTTCTTTCTAATCCATGCTCCTGTACACTGTGATTTCAAAATGGGATATATTACATTTGACTTAATTTTAACTAGCAAGAATAAGTGAATACTAGGTAGGGGATCAATATTGACATTTAGGAGCCGTAAGGTCATGCAATAACACTTTACTGGTTGATAAATGAGATGTTACCCTTCTTTGAATTAACCTAAACCTCTTTCCAGAAACAGTATTAAGTAAATTTCAATGCATAACTGTAGTATCTATGCCTCCTACACTTTGTAGGGTAATATATATATTTGTCACTATATGAAATGCTGAGAGAATTCCCTGGAGATCTAGTGGTTAGGACGGGGAGCTTTCACTGCTGAGACCTGGGTTCAGTCCCTGGTCGGGGAATTAAGATCCCACAAGCCCTACAGCACGGACAAAAAAAAAAAAAAGATACCGATACAGTATATACAGTATATGAAATGGTGAGCACTGGGCTTGGCATATAGTAAGTGCTCAGTAAATTTCAACTACTATTAAAATAAATGTTTCATGAAAATGTAAATGGGTAGTGAATGAATACATCAACATTCTTGGTAAAGTGGCACATGATGAGAATCTAAATAACACCCTATAATAGTTCATCCTAATTTGTTTTCTACCTAAGGCTTAGGATCCATCCCAATCTATACAGGAAACAATCAAAGCAAAGTGGCTTACCAAGACGTCCCTTGACAGTTGTGTGGAAATGCCATCTTTTCTTTTTATGGTGAAGTGGTAAAGCCTTGCAAGTACCATTTGTGCCTTTTACAAATGGGAGACTGACAACACTTGATCGTGGTTGGCAAGTACAAAATAGCATTCAGCAGGCAGATACACAGGTGCTTGTGTGCTGCCACCTGTATTGAGGCAGATTTTAAAGAAGTGAAAAACTCTCTACATGAGAATTAACAACATGAAGATCCTTCAGTAAAATCTGTTATTCTTTCTAAGATAGATTGGTTTCTAAAACTTATTCTTTTTGCCCACTGTATGAAGATTGTATTGGAAAAATATCCCTGGAAAATATAATTCAGCAGATTTTGATGGAAAACATCTCCCTTCAGTTATAAACACCTAAATAATCTGTTGTGAACATCAGAAGTTATTGAAATCTCCAATGTGATCATAATATATTCTATCCTGTAGAATATAAGCAGGTTTTCTGAAGCTTTATTGAAAAGTGAAAGTCTCATATAAAATGTATTTCAGGTCATTTAACTTTTCTATCTTCTTTTATGATCCAATGAATTTTATTCATTTTAGGAACTCGTGCTGAACCTAAGTACTTTAGGATTAAGATTAAAATACTGAGTATATGAATTAGGGTTAATAAAAATTCCAATATATTTTTGTTTATGCAGTTACTGTCATTTAAATGAAATGATACAGCTCAGGGGTGGAGATTTTCTTTTTAATTTGATGTCCACAGAAATCAGCCCCAGCTGAATCTTTTGTTTAAATTAAATTTGATCAAAGTGACACAGCTCCCTAGGGAACCTTTTCTCCAGACATTAAATCAAGTGCCCATAATTGTATTACTCTACTTCTATCCCTGGGTGTAATCAAGGAGAAACATTAAGAATAATCTCTAGACAATAGCAAATATCTCTCAGATATATTTCAACTTTCATTGGTTGGCTTAGCTAGAGAATATAAAGATGAATATCTCTGAAATGAGCTATAAACAAGTTACCTCAACTGCAGTGAAATTCCACAAGCAGAGCAGGTACTGGTCTAAAGGAAAATTCAGCCTGTCAGACTAGATATGTAATCTGACTTAAGACACTGCATAGATGCACATGTATGTATATATCCTCCATGTGCCCCAGGGGGGCTCTGTTTGTCTCTACCAGATAATGAAATCACGTGGAAGAAATGCTTGTGATGTGTGCCACTGCTCCTCACAGCCTTCAAGAATGGGAACAGCCTAGATAAACACAGCATGATTGGAAAAGTAACACTGAGGTTAGAGTGAAGAAGAGATAAGGAGAAGACCAAAGGTAGGGAGGCTGCTAGGGGAGCCATTGAAATAATCTATGAAGAAAGAATCAAATGATATTTGTCTTTCTCTGTCTGACTTACTTCACTTAGTATGATTATCTCTAGGTCCATCCATGTTGCTGCAAATGGCTATGTTTCATTCTTTTTTATGGCTGAGTAATATTCCATTGTATGTCATTGCTTATATGTAGAATCTAAAAAAAAAAATACAAATGAACTTATTTACAAAAGAGAAATAGAACCACAGACATAGAAAACAAACTTATTTGTGGTGAACAAAGAGGAAAGTGGGGTGAGGGATAAACTAAGAGTTTGGGATTAACATATACACACTACTATATATAAAATAGTGTAACCTTTAAAATAAAATAGTAAGTCCTTGTAAGGACCTACTGTATAGCACAGGGAACTGCTCAATATTCTGTAATAACCTAATAACTGGAGAAGAATTTGAAAAAGAATAGGTGCATGTATATTTATAACTGAATCACTCTGCTGTACACCTAAAACTATAAGGGTGAGTCAAAAATTATCCACACTCTAGCTGTAGAATTTATAGAAGTTTTAATATAACCAGAGTGTGGATAATTTTTGACTCACCCTTATAACACAACATTGCTAATCAACTATACCCAATATAAAATAAAAATTAAAAAAAAGAATCTGAAAAGAATAGATGTATAGAAAAATGTACGTATAATAATTGAATCACTTTGCTGTACACCTGAAACTAACACAACATTGTAAATCAGGGTAGGGAAGGAGAAGCTGGAACAAAGTGAAAGAGTAGTATTGACATTTATACACAACCAAATGTAAAATAGATAGCTAGTGGGAAGCAACTGCCTAACACAGGAAGATCAACTCAATGATTAGTGATGACCTAGGGGGGTGGGAGAGAGGCTTGGGAGGGAGGGTCAAGAGGGAGGGGATATGGGGATATATGTATAAATACAGCTGATTCACTTTGATGTACAGCAGAAACTGGCACAGCAGTGTAAAGCTATTATACTCCAATAAAGATCAAAAAAAATTAAAATTAAAACAAATTAAAAAATCCCAAAAAGCTCAATTCCTGGACTATGACAGTCACATCTGAAGTGGAGAGAAGTAAACAAAGTTGAGAAACCTGAAGGAAGCAGAGTAACAGGATTTCCTGACGACTGGCCATGGAGAGAGAGGGTGGAATTCAAGGATTCTCAGGGACCAGTTCTTTCGTGATGTTATTGAGCAAGATAAGGAAGATGGAAGAAGAAAAGGGGTGATGGGACAGATGATGATTTCCATTTTTCATCAACTGGTTATGAGGTACAATACTCATAAATCCTAGTAAAGTAATTTGGGACATGGATTTCAATGTTGATGATTATGGATAATCAGATGGTTGAAGGTCAGTGAAACAATGGGAGAGTAATGGATTGGATGTGAGATGCATGTGTGCAAAAGAGACCTTATCTGTCATCTGAAATGGTTCTCCTGAGTGCTAGTGTTTAGGGCTGAGAGGCACACAGCACGATACAGAAGGGGAAACACAATGGTGTCCTTGGATGAGAGCTGACCGCTCAGCAATTTGGTGAGCTGGTTATTAGACACAACTGCTACTAGGCACTAAGTTGTATACATTTAAAATTAAGCAAATTGTATTAAAAATGAGGATAAACAATCAAACTTATTTTCTACAATTTGCTAATGTCTATGCTCTTGAGGGTATTTACAGCTTTTATGACTATGTGGTAGAAAACTACAATGGAGGGCTGCTATGTAACTGCTTCCAACTCTACTTTGAATGGTATCCCATTGGTAGCTTGAAATGACCCTGAGGTGATCAGCAAATCAGGGCTTTCTTGTCCAGATTGCTGGCTGTTAACCATTTCCCAGCACACCACTGATTAAGTAGGACCTTTCCTATCCAAGGAATAAGCAGTGGAACAAATGCATTTCACTGACTATTGCTAAATAAATAAATCACCTCATAGCTTACTGGCTTAAAGCAGCAACTATGATTTTACTCTTAGAGCTCAAAGTTCTGTTGGTAAATAGTTGCAGGAGTCTCCTGGCTGGGAAGTTCTGGCTAAGGGTCTCTCAGTTGGTTGATGACTACAGCCAGAATAGCGATGGCTTGTGACAGCAGGGTGGGCCGACGGCAGGGTGGGCTGTGCTTCTCTTTCTTCTCTTCTGCAGGTGTTCTCTCTGTGTCTCCTCATTTGTGCTTCCTCACCACAGGGTGGTCTCATGGTAGTTGTACTTCTTACACGTTGTCTCAGGGCCCCAAAGGTAAGAGCCTCAGGGAAAAAGGTGAAAGTTATATCACCTTTTATTTCTTTATTGCAAAAGCATAGTCACTCCCACCATATTCCATTGGTTACAAATAAGTCAAGAGCCTGCTCAGACCAGGGTCAACTTCATTTCTCAATAAAAGAAGGGGAAGTTTTAAGAAAATGTAGACTGGAAGAAATTTGGAGATCATCTTTAGAAAGTACAGTATGCCACGGAGCCCAGTCCACAAACAAGTTGGAAAGAAACAATTATAGGTAGCTACCCCGTGGTAGGACATCTGGAGGATACCTGAACATTGTCGGTTTCATCAGTTTCAGACAAAATGAATGCACAGGAGTTAGGAGGCCATTTTCAAGTAGCACATAAAAATGTTTAAAGCACTGTAGCTGACTCCAGCATATATCATATATCTGTATTTATATCTATATCTATCTATCTATTTATCTCAACTCCTTTTTTAGCTTCTTTCCCCATATAGGTCATTACAGAGTATTGAGTAGAGTTCCCTGTGCTACACAGTAGGTCCTTATTAATTATCTATCTTATATATAGTCATATATATGTCAATCCCAATCTCCCAGTTTATCCCTCCCCCACCTCCCCCACCCCCCCATCTCTGGTAACCATAAGTTTAGAAACTCTTCACAGAGAACACAAACATCAATGGCTTCAGGTGGCAAGAAGGTAAAATGTATGAGGGAAGCAGGTCAGTTGGGGACAGCGGTGAACCAACCAGAGCATGGTTCTCTGCTCTGGCCAACAGGAGCCACATGGAATAAGGGACAGTTTGCTCCATTAACCTCTTTTTCAGAAGAAGTCAGAAATACATATTGTATTTCTATGTAGGCTTGCCAATTTTTAAATTTTGGCAACTAATTCACTTTATTAAAAACAATGAATAAGCTGAAGAAAATCTGTCTGTAAGCTGAATTCAGCCCAAAGGACGGCCAATTTGCAATTTTTCTTTTAGAAAGGAGCCCTTCATGTTGGTATATTATGTTCTTCTCCAGCATTTCTGGTTTTTTTTCCCCCCTCAGAAGTTTCCTTTATCTTTGTTCCCATGGAAATGTGCCAGAACTCTTTCCTAGCCACTTACAAACATTTGAAGGAACATTTCCTCTGTACTCTGAATTTTGATGCCCAGTGCAAATATAAAGGCGGTAGGAATCCTGCCTTTAGATCAGCACGTGGAAGGATGGGTGTTTGTTCGTTAATGCTGTATACAAAACACCCAAACCAAACTTTACAGTACTTGTGGATTTGTGATGAGATAATTAGCAATTTCTTTACTTCCCGCTGAACAGGATGAGTTGAGGATTAGCTTCTCTCAATAGATTACACATTAGAGAGAAAAATGTCAAATAGCAAAGTAAAATAGGATGCTAAGTCTTCCCACACAAGCATCTACGGAGCACTAATGAGCTAGCATTCCTGTCACATTCACAACTAGCAGCAGCTGACCTAAGAATAAGTCAGAGAATCTTTCTATTGGAGGAACTTTATTTTACCTCTAAATATATAGTAAAAAAGTGGGTCAATTGGTACTTACAGAAACTAGTTTAGTTCAATTCGAGAAAGTTAACTGAATTTGGAAATAACCCTTGGAAATGTAGTCTCCTTTATTTTGGACGTAACTTACAAATATTTTAATTTGAAATAAAGTTTTTTTTTAATTGGAGAAATTTATTTTTGCTGCACACATCTCCCTCGTGTCATGAGGCCTCTGATTCATGACCCCAACCACTTTTTCACTGTCCATTAACCTCTTCCTGCTTTTTTTCTCTCTTTGTCCCACCTAGCGCTCACATCCTGTGTTTGGAATCAGATGTTTGCAGAAGCAGGTTCATGAAGCAGGGATGCAGTACCAGAGGAATGGTCACTGTACCTACCATATGTTTTATGATGCTTTGCAGGACCTCTCCAGATGGCTGTGCTGTGAGAGAGAGGCAAGGGTGAGGGGTGAATCTGTGCATACTTGTCTTTTTCTGCTTCCCATTGATCAAGATCTATTCAAAGGAAGCCTCCTCTTTCCTTCTTGATGGCTCTGAACTATGTCCTGGCTACACTGGGAGCCGCCCAGATAACTAGATCCCATTTGCTGCCATGTGTTTCTTCATTCAAGTCTACCAGTGGTGGGAGGAGCCAGAGCTTCTGGGCACCCATGGTCTCCATGACTCCTGAAGGCTGCTCAGGAGGAGCAAGAGGACCAGACACTGAGAACAGAGAGTCCAAGAGGATCTGATGGAGTAGGTGGACAGCAATGTCTGATACATATGGGCCAGTCATTTATAGACACATGAATTTTGAAATGAAGACAATGTTTGACATTCATTTCCTGGTGTGAAGTCATATCCTAGTAGATATTCAATCTTGAATAAAAAAATAGCATTTACTTTTGATAGCAGAATTGACTTGGGGCAAGTGTTTCCTTTTTCATGATAGTTTTCTTGACTACAATAACATATAATGATCATTTTTTTCTGTAAAATATTTTCAGTGATTTTCATAATTCACTTCAATTCATTACTTCACTATCTCAGAACTCCTGACATTATTGTTTTCTGCACCATACTTTACAATTAAATGGGAGACTTTTTGAAAGACAAGTGTAAGATTCTTGGATTGCTCTGTCTAATAGTAATATAATTTGAACAAAAAAAAGAACCACTTATAAACTTTAAAAATGTTTAGTAGGCAAATTAAGAAAAATCAAAGGTAAAAAAGTAAAACTAGTTTTATTAATATATTTTATTTAATTCAATGTATCAAAACTTACTCATTTCTTTTTTAAACTTTATTTCAATATGTAATCAATATGAAAGAATATTATTGATTAAGAGAATGAGAAGAAATGCCACAGACTAGAGAAAATATTTGCAAAAGAAACATCTGATAAAGGACTGTTATCTAAAATATTAAAAGAACTCATAAAGCTCAAAAATAAGAAGATGAACAATCCAGTTAAAAATAGACCAAAGACCTGAATACACACATCAACCAAAGAAGATATATAGATGGCAATTAAGCATACGAAAAGTTGCTCCACATCATACATCACTAGAGAATTGCAAATTAAATCAACAATGAGATAGCACTATGCACTTATTAGAATGACTAAAATCTCAGCACTGATAACACCAAATCCTGGTGAGGATGTGGGGCATCAGGAATTCCCATTCATTGTTGGCTGAAATGCAAAATGTTACAGCAACTTTTGAAGACGGTTTCTCACAGAACTTAACATCCTCTTACCATATGACCCAGAAATTGCACTGCTTAGTATTTACCCAAATGGATTGAAACATTTATCCAAACAAAAATCTCTTCATGGATGTTTATGGCAGCTTTATACTTAATTGCCAAAACTTGGAAGCAACTAAGATATCCCTCAGTAGGTGAATGGATAAATGAACTGTAGCCTAGACAAAGGAATATTATTCAGCACTAAAACGAAATGAGCTATCAAGCCATGAAAAGACATGGAGGAATCTTTAATGCATTTTACTAAGTGAAAGAAGCTGATTTGAAAAGACAACATACTGTATGATTCCAACTTACAGACATTCTGGAAAAAGGCAAAACAATGGAGACAGTAAAAAGTTCAGTAGTTGCCAGGGGTTAATAGGGAGGAAAGGATGAAAAGGTAGAGCACAGAGGATTTTTAGGTCAGTGGAATTATTCTCTATGGTGGATAAATGTCATGGTGGATGAATGTCATTTTACATTGGTTCAAATCCACAGAATGTGCAGCATCAAAAGTCAACCCTAATGTAAATTCCGGACTTTGGGTGAAAATGATATGTCAATACAGGTTCATCACTTATAACGTGGGGATGTTATGAGGGATGGATATATGCGGGAGGAGGGGGTATATAGAAATTTTCTGTACTTTCCTCTTAATGTTGCTGTGAACCTAAAACGTCTTTAAAAGATAAAGGTTACTAATCAAAATGCATTATTGAAAGTTAATTTTTATGAGTAGTGTAAGATGGGGGCCAATTTTATTCTTTTGCATATTGTTGTCCAGTTTTCCCAACACCATTTATTGAAGAGACTATCTTGTCCCCGTTGGTATTCTTGGCCGCCTCGTCAGATATTAGCTGAACCAAAACCTTTTTAATTACTGAAATACTTGCCATAACTTCCTTATGAAGTAGAAATTATCACTTATTCTCATGTATATGGAATATGCGATGCTCAGTGACTTATAATAATATGCCCGAAGTGAGCCAGGGAGTAATTAATCAAAGCAGCTTTGGGAGATTCCTCAGACTCTATAGCCTACACTCCCTACTACTGAGCTATTCTAATTAGGTAGGAGACATAAGGCCTTTGGTAAACGTCTTTCATCAAGGAAAATACTTCTTATGGATAAACACACCGGAGTCATATCAGTACACAAATAAATGGACCCTAAAGCAAGCAAATCCTTAAAGATAGCACCATAACACCTCTCTTCCCTTAACCATCTAAGTGAGAAGGATATTTTTAGATACACGGGGGATAAGTATTAACACAGGGATGGGACTAGAACCCAGGTCCTCTGAGTCTGTGCCCTGTACTCCCTCTGGCATCCCATTGTCCCTGGCAGCAACCTAAGTGTCCATCAACAGATGAATGGATAGAGAGGATATGGTACATATATACAGTGGAACACTACCCAGACATAAAAACAATTGAAATAATGCCGTTTGCAGTGATACGGATGGACCTCGAGCTTGTTATGGTAAGTGAAGTAAGCCAGACAGAGAAATAATATCATATGATATCACTCATATGTAGAATCTAAAAAAAATGATACAAGTGAACTGATTTACAAAATAGAAACAGACCCACAGACATAGAAAACAAACCTACGGTTACCAAAGGGGAAATGTAGAGAGGGATAAACTGGGAGATTGGGATTGACACATACACCCTACTACGTTTAAAATAGATAACCAACAAGGACCTACTGTATAGCACAGGGAACTCGGCTCAATATTCTGTAATGACCTAAATGGGAAAAGAATTTGAAAAAGAGCAGATACGTGTATATGTGTAACTGAATCACTTTGCTGTACACCTGAAACTAATACAACATTGTAAATCAACTATATAGTCCAATATAAGATAAAAATTTAAATGACTAAATAAATAAACTGGAAGTTTGAGAACTGGATCCATCCTGAATAAACTGATACATCAGAGATTTGTGCTAGCAAAGGTGTATGCAGGGGCTGTACCATAGAGATTTTCTCATTGGCTGTACAGTCATTTCCTTTCAAAAATATCTACAGAGGGAGATTTTATGACATTGTCTGTTATGCTAGGATGAGGAATCTCAGTTGCTCTATTTCTACAGTTTTAAGGGTCAGATTACAGTCCTTCCTTCCTTCACTTTAAGGCTCTGGAAAGAGATTTATCACTAGTGCTAATGAATTAAAAGAATTAGGTTATCTTAGTTAACATAAGGTAAAAGACAAAGAAATAGAAATTTATCCTAGGGGAATTAATTTACTGTTTTTCCTTTCCTGCTTTTGTCATGAAACTTACACAATGATCTTTGGCCAAGACATACATTCTCAAAACACATTTTCTATACATTTGGGCCTCAGGGAGCAGTGGCTACTCCTTGTCATCATTAAATCGTCTTTTTTTTTCTCCAAAAACCACAGCTAGCTTTTTTGAGACACTATCACTAGTGAACTAAATTTCTTAAAAAACATTCACCAAGCTCCCCTAAGAAAATCATTTACTCAGCTTAGAAGTTATGCATCAAGATCTTGTCTCTGCCCTGATCAGAATAATCCCTGCCATTATGAAAATTTTCACACACTTATACTTGATGTCAGCTCACAGAATTATGAAGCCAACTGGGATATGGCTCAGAAACCTAGTCTTTATTTTCCTTGGTGAGAAGATGATGTAGAACATGCTAAGCTGAATTTTTTGGAACACCAACTCATTTGAAATCCTCATCAGTAGAGGACATAAAGATGTCATGAACATTTCCACCCAGTTGCTTAATGTACACTCTTAGTCAAGTTCAAGAGTATAGCATTATCTTTCCTGTCTACTTAATGAAGCCAAGCTCATGCTCAGAATGAGTTTAAAAGGTAAAGGAATTAGACTCCTGCAATCCATGTCTTCTTGTGATGTTATTATGGCAATTAATGAAAACTGTTTTCTTTACTCTGGAGCTCTAGGAGAGCCATTAGATTAAAATGAATGCAAAGCATTACATCAATATAATTTTAAGATTGATATGATAGCCAATGAAACCCTACAGTTTCAAATTGCTTCAAAGAATTTCACCAAAATGACTATACTGTAATTTTGATGAGGTACAGAAAAATACCAAAAACTAATGACTGGCAAACAGGTAAACTTTTAAATAGTTGCATTATTTTATTCAATACAGTCTTAGTAATTAAAAATGTACTTTGGCCATAATACAAAAGTATATTTATTAATTTACATGTGTCTATTATGTACAGAGCACTGCATTAGGCACTGGAAAATTTCATTTATTCGACAAATAATTCTGATGTGCTTTTCTGGGCAGGATATTTTTTTGGAGCTGGGGAAACAGCAGTAAAACTCACATGGAAGATTTCTCTTCTCTTGGAGCTTATATTCTAATAGAGAAGAAGCAAAATAGGTAGGATAAATAAAAATGCAATATGCTTAAAAGAGTTAAGTACTAAAGAGAAAAAATATAAAAAGGGAAGGGGGATAGATACTATTGTGATGGGAGGCTGAGGGAGTCACATTTCAGATAGACTGCCAGGGAAGAACTTCCAGAAAAGGTGACATTTGAATGAAGGCTAAGAAGAGCCAAGAAATTAACCATGAGAGTGTGTAGGAGCAGAATACACAAGGTAGAAGGAATAGCAAGTGAGAAGCAAACATGCTTAGCATCTTGATGTCATAGCTATTTGGTAAATGGTGTGAGGGGGAGAGGGGTGGAAGACAAAGCCAGAGAGGTAAAGAGAATGGCTGATGGGGGGGACTTGAGGGTTATATGAAGGATTCTGTCGTTTAGTTTTAGTAGATGGGAACTGTTGGAGGGTTTTAGGCGGAGTAGAGAGATGGTTTGATTTATGATTTAGGAGGACGACTGACTGTTATGATGAGACTGGAATGCAAAGTTGAATTGGATATGGTTCTAGTGCTAGTGAACTCACACTCAGTTTGAAAGGCTGAAATGGATAAGTGTTCAATGCAGAGAGACATGCTATTACAGAATTCAGCGTGCTACTGGAGCTAAGAGTAACAGATAAGACTCTTGCTCACTTCTCAGCTTACTCTAATTGACTTCTACCTCTTTGAATCTCCTGAGATAATTCTAGTTAACCATTCTGATGTCGTTTATGTTGCCAAGCTCAATGTCATTTTTAAACTCTTCACCACCTTGATGTTTCAGCAAAAACCATGGCTTTTCTCATTGCCTTTCTTCTTGAAATATTCTCTTCTCTTCTCTTCCACTGACATGTATTGCCCATATTTTCCTCTTATTTCTCTTTATAGACACTCACTTTACTAGTTCATCTTCCTCTCCTTTGGTCATTAGATTCTCAGGTCTCATGAAGGACTGCCACACTGAACAACTCTAAAGGGCTCATTTATGACACTGTCCAAGGGACTGGTGATTTTTGAAGTTGAATATTGCTACCCTGCATGGCACATAATGAAATAACTCATCTCTGTCCTACTCTTTCATCTGTTTTTGGTTCTCTTTACCTCAGCAATATTCATCATGCACGTGGCTTCAAATAAGAATTGTTTACACATTTATGACTCCATCCCAGGATGTTTTGCTGTGTAACACACTGCTATCAGTTGACTGCTTGATATCCCCAGTTGGGTGTCTCAAATGTACTTCAAGTTGTTATGTCCCAAAGGGAACTCAAGGACTTCCCTTGATACAAGTCCTCTTCCACTAGGCTAACGGCTATCACTTCCACCCATTCTGCTATGAAAGCCAGAAACCTATGAGTCCCCTTTGATGCCTCTACTTCAGGAACCTCCAAATCCAATCCATTATCCATCCATTGACTTGTTTCCCCAAACCATCACCCTATTCCAACATAGCTTCAACTCCTGCTTTTTCTGCCTCCAGGAATCCAACTCTGCATCACCATAGCCAGAGGAAGCTTTCCAAATGCTGAGTCATGTCACTGACCACACACCTGTTTAAAATACCATAATGGATTTCCTCTTTTCCTAGGGAAAAAAAAAAAAAAGATTGTGATCTTTAAGTCCCCAGATGTTTTAGCCTTTGTTTACTTCTCCAAGTTCATCTTGTTCTGATGCTTCCTCTTCCTGCTTTGTATTCCAACTGCTACTGGCTTAAAAATTTATTTGAACAGAGCTGGTATACATTTGAGCCTCTTTATCTAAGATGCCATCACTTACCTACATATTTTTCTGCAGCAAATAATCACTGAGACACACCAAGTATCTAGAAATATCTGGATGATGGCATTTCAGGCAAAACTACTACTATATAGGATTCATTTGGATCATTTAAAAATTTAGTCAGATTTGAAATATAATAGACAAAAAATTAGAATCTGATCTATTCATGGAATTGTATGGAATGTCTATAAGGATGACTTGGGTTCTATCTCTGATGGCCATGTTCTAAGTGTCTGCTTCCGGACAACTCACACAAGCTTTCTGTGCTTCATTTTCTTCTATATAAAGAAAGTTTCAGTGAACATTAATAAATGAAAATAAGTATGTAAATAAATAACCAACATCTACCGGACTAGCTCTCATCAAATATAGTTTTGTTGCCCTGCAATTCCTATAATAAGTTGATTTAAATTCTCTTTCATCAAATGTCCTCTGTTGTTAAGAGAGTGCTTCTTGGTTCTAGGTATGGGATATTTTTTTTTGTTTGTAAAGCCTTTTTCTGCCTGAATCTGATGAGCTTAAATTAAACAGCCTTATACAAAATGACATAGATCAAATAGGAAAAACTAGACAGGATTCTCCATCCCAGTGATGAGGAAAGGAAGGCATAACACCATCACCTGCAATTAGAAAAGTTGTCTGAGCTATTACAAGGCATTTCAGAACCTACCATAGCACTTTGGCAGCTGTAGGAATACCTCTTACTGTAAACAAAAGGTTAATCACTGTGCTTTTCCAGCTGTCTCACATGGGCCAGATGTCTGAGTAGCCCAAACTACTTAGCTGCATATTAGTGCCACATAAACTGCCGGCTGCTGCTTGTCGGGAGAGCTGTTAATTTCTGTAGAATGGTGCAGTGAATGTTATTAAGGTTTGAATTAAAATAAATTTGCTAAGTGCATTGTATATAAATGCTGGTACAAGAATTAGTAGAATGGAAGCAAAAATTCTGCATGATTTGACTGACACTCTAAGGTTTTGGTCACACCACCCCCTCTCCAGTATCTGTATTTCCTGTCTGGCTTTCACAGTTTCTGTAACTTGCCAGTACTGATGCACTATGTGTAGCCAATTCATTCTATCAAAACTGAATCTTTATGCCCTACACATGAAACTAATATAATGTTGTAAATCAGCTGCACTTCAATTAAAAATAGCTGAATCTTACATATGGAAAAAGATTGTAGTAAAACATGATAGGTATTTATTTTTATTGAGAATATTTTATGATAGTGAACAATTATATAGTGTTCTGCAAGTTATAAATGATAACATTCAGTGCATTTACTAGATTTGGGCTAAGTTTCAATTTAGTGCTCAGTTTTCTACATACTGTAATCTGAGTTTAGGGTCTGCATGCTGTATCTACAGACCACATCTCACATTTGGTTCATTTTCACAAACATCATTCATTTATTCCTCATAATTATTACAAAAGGTAGTATTTCTGTATTAATTTTCTATCTTCATTTTCTTGAAGCAGAAACTGAGATATAGATAGATTGTGAATTTACTGGTTGATGGTGACACTAGGATTTTAACTGCAAAGCTGTAACTCTACTGGTCATGATTTTTGTATTGTATCTTTTTGGATTAGTACAAATCTTTTTGGATTGGTTTTCTCTGTGGCAACTACTGACATTAGGCAACTGCACATATGAGTATTTTGGTGATGGAGTTGGCAAGGAGAAGGGGGAGTATTTCAAAGTTCAGAGTTCGGCTGGGTGAGAGCATCTTGGGCCTGGCTTTCTTCTCCTTTTCCGATGTGCTTGTATTTGCCATAGTAAGCAGTTTCTGTCATTTTTGACCTAAGATGTCTTTTAGCTAGTCTCATAAACTATCAGCATTTACTGATGTTACACAACTAGTCACTCTTAAGAGAAAAATACAAAACTCATAATTTTAAAACAAAATTATTTTTTAGTGCCATAACATTTATTTTTAAAAAGAAAATTTGCATTTTCACAAGAAATGGAGAACTAATGTGTGTATGTGCATACACACAGACATGGAAGTTCTGCTAATTACACAGAATTATTTCTACTAATTATCTCACTTAATTATCAAAATAATCTTGTATCATTTTGATACAAAATAAATGCATTATCTACATTTTACAGACAACTTCCTAAAGTTTAAATAGCAATCTTTTTTGTTTTCTTCTATCTTCTTTATTTTCTCCTTAAAGGATAACAAGATAACATCATCTTCTTACTTAATATTCAGTTTTGAAATAAAATAAAGAATCTTGCCTCTGTCTATATAATTTAAAGAAATGTATTACAATTATTAAACTGAAGCATTAATATGTATTTTACCTGGATATTAAGGTATTCAGAGACTTTAGAAAAAGTGATTAAGCAAAACAAAAATAAGGTTAGGACAGAATAGGTAATACTAAGAAATTTGAAACAATGTAAATGAGATAATTACCAGTTACCCAAGAATGTAAAAGTGTGTTAAAATTAATGAGATGTGTTTTAATTATGTCATATTTTAAGAATTCTTAATACAGCTATTCCATTTCTCATTTAAATATCTCTAAACCTCTTCTAGGTCTATATGATTGAAGGAGAATAAATAAAAGCTTTCCTATCTCTTCTAAACAAAAATGAAGGGTAGATAAAATGTACTTTTATGTTAAGCAAAGTACATAGACTTGCCATTAAAAAGGGAAAGGGAAATCTCTGCTAATATCAAGAATAAATAGAAAATTACTTTAAATATCTACCAGAGGGAGAAGAAGGCAAAATTTTACAAAGTAATAGCAATTAGATTGACAACAGACTTTTCATCACTGAAAATAAACAAGGCCAATAAACTATTACCTTTAAAGTATTCAACTTAGAATACTCACTCTAGTTATACCATTACACTATATGGTGAGTGTCAGAGTAAAGACATTTAAGAAATATAAAGACTATAAAAGCTTATTACTCGTCTACTCTCTTGGAAGCAACCACTAAAGGATGTAGCTGAGGAGGGAAAAAAGGAATCCAGATAGAAAAGTGAGTTTCAGTTGAAACTGAAACAAAAAAAAGTATAAATATGTGGTACTACGGTCCCATTGCTGCTGTAACAAATGCCCACAAATTTAGTGTCTTAAGAAGCACAAATTTATTACCTTACAATTTGGAGGTACGAAGTGAAAAATCGTTCTCTCTAGGCTAAAGTCAAGGTGTCAGCAGGGCTGGTGGACCTTGGTTACTTTAGGGGAGAATCTACTTCCTTCCCTTTTCCAGCCTCTCATGAGTATGGGCATCCTTTGGATATGGCTCCCTTCAGAGCCAGCGCATAACATCTTTAAACCTCTCTCTTCTCTGACCTATGTTTCCATGGTCATATCTCCTTATCTGACTCTCTTGCCTCCCTCATCCCCTTATAAGGACTCTTGTCATTAGTCTGGACCTACACAGATAATTCGGGATAACCTCCTTATTTCAAATTCTCTAAAAATCACATTTTCAAAGACCCTTTTTGCCATGTAAGGTAACATGTTCACAGATTCCACAGATTAAAATACAGACATCTTTGGGGGACCTTTTATTTTGCCTACCTCACTATATTGATAGAGCTAAAAAATTACTATAAAAGAAAATAGGAACAGTAGTTATATTCCTTTTTTAAAAATTAATTAATTTATTGGCTGCATTGGGTCTTCTTTGCTGTGCGCGGGCTTTCTCTAGTTGTGACAATCAGGGGGTGCTACTCTTCATTGTAGTACACTGGCTTCTCGTTGTGGTGGCTTCTCTTGTTGTGGAGCATAGGCTATAGGCGCACGGGCTTCAGTAGTTGCAGCACACGGGCATAGTAGTTGTGGCTCATGGGATCTAGAGTGCAGGCTCAGTAGTTGTGGTGCACCGGCTTAGTTGCTTCTCAGCATGTGGGATCTTCCTGGCCAAGGGCTTGAACCATGTTCTCTGCTTTGGCAGGCAGATTCTTAACCACTGCGTCACCAGGGAAGCCCAGGAACAGTAGTTATATTTCTGCTAAAATAAAGGCCAGGGGAGGAGCCACATTAACAAAGGAGCAACAAATTAATTACACAAAAAAGTAGAAGGTAGAAAATTATTAAAAGCAAAGTAAATGTACAATGAAGAAAATCAACAAAGTTAGATCCTTTGAGAAGACTAATACATTTGACAAACTAGTAGCAAGACCCAGGAAAAAATATGTATAATGCACAAATCACCTATATCAGAACTTTCATACATGGAAACTTAATAAAATGATATAATAAACAACTCTTTAAGTCAATCTGAAAAAAAAATAGAAGAAATGGAAACAATTCTAGAAAAATGGAATTTGACAGGATACGTCCAAGAACAAATAAAAACTTTGAATAGTCCTATACCTGTTAAAGAACTTGGATTCATAACTAACAGGAGAAAATTATCCAATTCCTTTTGTGGGGCCAGACTAACCTTGAAACCAAAACCTATCAAAATATTATAAGAAAGAATAATTTCTAGCCAGTCTTTCTCATGCCTCTAGATGCAAAAATTTCTGCACATGGTATTATTAGTTTAAGTCCAGAGGTATATTAATGGGATAATAGGATAATGAATCATAAATAAATTTGTTTTATTCCAGGAATACAAAATTTCTTTAACATTTGAAAATCAAGCAATGTAACTCATCATATTAGCAAAATAAATGAGAAAATTCATTTGATCGCCTCAACAGTTGCAGAAAGTTCATTTGATGTAATTTAGCATTCATTCATGGTGTGACAGTCTACTTAGAAAATTCAAAATAATCTACAGATAAATTGTTAGAATTATTGAGTTAATTTAGTAAGTTTACTGGATTCATGGTAAATAAAGAGCAATAACTTTTATGATATTTGTTTTTCTCTTTCTGACATTTCACTCTGTATGACACTCTCTAGGTCCATATTAAGGCATATATATGGAATCTATATGGTATAGATGATCTTATTTGCAAAGCAGAAATAGAGACGCAGAAGTAGGGAACAGATGTATGGATACCAAGGGGTAAGGGGGGTGGGTGGGAGGAATTGGGCAATTGGGATTGACACATGTACACTATTGGTACTATGTGTAAAACAGATAAATAATGAGAACATACTGCATAGCACAGGAACTCTACTTAATGCACTGTGGTGACCTAAATGGGAAGGAAATCAAAAAAAGAGGGAATATCGGTATATGAATAGCTGATTCATTTTGCTGTACAGTAGAAACTAACACAACATTGTAAAGCAACTATAGTCCAACAAAATTAATTTTAAAAAGAGAAATAATTTTTATGTGTATACTGCCACAAATAATTAGAAGATAAAATTTCAAAAAGGGTTATCATTCATAATACAGTAAAATAACTCTAGAAATAAATTTAGAAAAGATTTGCAAGACATTGATACAGAGAACTACAAAATTTTATTGAGGGAAAATACATGAGACCTAAATAAAAGGAATGATATTCCATGTTAAGGGATGAAAGACTCAATGAAATGAAATTGTCAGTGTTCCCTATATCCACATATTGATTTATTACAATCTCAACTGAAATCTAAGCTGCATTTTTTTCTTTTGGGGAAAAATTTCACATTGATTCTAAAATCCATATGGAAATGCAGAAGCCCAAGGTTACCCAAATTAGTCTTCAAAAGGAACAAGTTAGATAATTTACACTTGCCTGCATCAAGAGTTATTATAATACTATAGTAAGGAAAATAATGTGGTATTAATGTAAAAATACACAGATAGAACAATGAAGGGGAAAATAGTAGATTTGTTTAATAAATAATGCTGTATCAATTAAATATCTAAATAGAAAAACTGAATCCTAACTTCTATGTCCCACCATACATAGAAATCAGTTTGATATGTGTATAGATTGAATATGAATGGTAATAAATAAAGCTTATAGAAGGTTATATATGATAATAATTTTATAAGGTTGGGCTAGGCAAAATTTTCTTAAACAGGACATAAAAGCCCTAATCATAAAGAAAATAATTGGTAGATTGGATTACACTAAAATTAAGACTTTCTGTTCAATAGAACATACTATTAACGGAGTGAGAATCAAATCACTACAGAGAGACTTCTGAATTTTTAGCAATTACTAAGAAAAATGTAGACAACACCATTTTAAAACTGAGGAAAATTTTAAAAAGCACTTTATAAAAAGTCTATCAGAATAATAGACATAATTAATAGTTAATAAATGTGAAATTGTGCTTTATGTGATTAGTTATTAAAGAAATGAAAATTATACTACAATCTGATGCTATTACCTACCTATGAGAATGACTAGAATTGAAAACAAAATCGAAACAATAATAATTCTTTAATACAAAATTTCTCACATACTGCTGGTGGGAGTATATATTGGTACAGTCTCTTGGAAATCTGTTTTACCTGAAAGCATATACCCAAAAGAACCACATGTACATGTTCATGAAAAGATACATGATATATATTAAGCATATATATATATATATGTATATATGTTTGAGTCCAACCCAAATGCTTATCAACACTAGGGTAGGTAAATATATTTTGGTGTATTCATGCAATGCTATACTACAAAGCAACGAAAATACACAAGCCATTGCTCTATCCAGAAGATAAACAAAAGAAGCCATGTACAAATGAATAATACTGCATGATACCATAAAAATTTTAAATGAAATAAAAGAAAACTAACATTCACATCATATTCATTTTGATTAGAATATACCTGGTTTATCTTTTTTCTTTTTATATAATAATGTTACCTACTAATTATTTAATATCTTTGATATATGTAATTTAAGCAGCACATAGCTATTATTTTCAGTTTGTTTTATTTTTGCACTCTGAGAATCTTCTTTCTAATAATTGGGTTTAGCTCATTTACATGAATTGTGATTATAGGTATCTTTAGTGTCATAAGTTAAGACGTGTTTACCTTAGGGGATAATTACTTTGAGAGGGTTTAAGGAAGACTTCTGTAGTACTACGCTCTTCAATTTCTTGATTGGAGTGGTGGCAGAAATTTATCAAACTATGCACTTAATAATGTGTGCCTTTTGCAGCATACATTACATGTCAATAAAATGTTTATTTAAAAATTTGTATGAAGTAAATGTGTTTTAATGAGAATTCAAAGATTCAAAAGCCCCTACCCCAAACATATGTGGTGTGTAATAGATGTGATATTACAATGGTAAATGAAAATATTTATTCAAACCGTATCATGAGCAAAAAAGTTAAAGATGGATTTAAAAGGGAGGAAAGAAGAATAGGGTTGAAGAACAAAAATCATTGGAAGAAATAAAGGGGAATATATTTATGGCATCAGGATAAGGAATAGATTCTTTAAGAAGAAAGTAAAAAAATAATCCCTAATCAAAGAAAAAAAAAGTAGTATAATCTGACTTCATTAAATATCAACCATTTATAAGCACAAAGACAACAACAAAAACATACCATAAGCACTACTACAGAAAATATAATCAACTAGGAAAATAAATTTAGAATATATAATAATGTTTAGAAATTTGGTGGGTATGTAAGATAGTATACAATTTGAAGAACAAATTTTAATATCTATTAAAATAGAAAATGACCCAGCAAAGAACATACATATATGTATAAAGAACATATGTAAAGTATATATATATATATATGTATAAGTATATACGTGTATATATAAACCATATACATGCATATACATTTTTCATATGTAAACTCGGGCACAGGTGCTCTAGAGTGTTGGTAGTTCATCTGTCTTGTGTCAGCATTTTAGTTTGGGGAGGAAAGAAGAAAGGAAGAGGAGTTCTGTGACAATTGTTCTTTTATTAACCTGTTTACTCATTCAGAAAGTATCTATCAAGGAAGTGCCAGGTATGGCACTCTCTCCAGGCTGTGTCAGTTCACACGTGTAAGTCTCATCCTGTCTCAGTGAAATGTCGTGAGTCCTCTAGTAATAACGCAAACTGCTACAGCAGTACTGAAGAAGACTCTTTTTGTGGGTACTGGGGAAAATCTCACATTCCAGAGGGTTCTTGAAAGATGAGGTCTACAGGAAGATGGAAGGGGACTGCACACCACTCCATGGAAGAGCAGACATATGAGTCATTAAAGTCACCTTGTCCTACTGACCCAGAGACTGTCCTGTGAGAACTATTAGCATAGAGGCTGGGAATCAGGGTGAGCCTGAGCCCTTTATACTATCCCTCATTTTATGGGGGCTAGGAAGCCATCTAAGCATTTCCAGACTGGGAATAATAAAAAAAAAAAATATTGTTTTAGAAACAAAATCCAGTCAGTTGGACAGAGGAAATTCTTAAAGGAACAGAGACCAGAGACAAAGTTAAATTAGGCTACTAAAGAGAAACCAAGATTAATAACGTAGAGGCAGTGTGAATGGAAAGGAGGGGGAAGTTTAAACATGAAGATGGTATAGTATGGCAAACCTTGATGGCTATTTGTATACAAGAGATGTGGTAATGAGTGAATTTTCATAGCTTCAAATAAGCACTTGTGGGTCATTCAGTGGTGTCCAGTTGGCAGGTGGAAATAGGAAAACTAATTATGGGTCTTCTGCTTATGAATTTCAGCAAGCTTATATTGAAACCAGTTCCCCTTTTCCTCAGGAATCCCATGAACTTACTTCATGTTATGGCTTTGGTTGTGAAACAAAAACTATTTATTGAATTGGAAGTTATTCTCCTAAAGTACAGTCACTACTGATGCACACCTGAGGAAGAATGTTCTTCGTTTGACAACATGCCAGAAAATGAAAATTTCCATGCAGAACAGGAGAAATACTAACATATAAAGACCTTGAGAAAGGATACTGATTGTTTTACTGAATGGTCTGGTTTAAATGAACTCCTAATACATGGGAGCAGTCTCAAACATAATCACCTTCTCTACTTGTAGAGTGTCATGATATTAAAATATTTCATGGTCATTCAGATAGCAATCATTTGAACACCCAAGGTTTTCAAAAAGGACAAAAGGAAAACCTAACTACTTTGGCAACTGGACACATGATTTTAAATAGCAGAGGAAAATATCAGCTTAGAAAAAAATCAGAATGGAAAGTAGGTGCTGAGTCACTAATTTCTCCTATGTTGGGAAGTCAGAAGGTCTCACTGGGTATTTATTGGTCACCTGTTTTTGTCTAGAAATTGGTTACTTCTTTTGCCTGAACTGAAAGTGTTCTGAAGACACTTTGTCAAGATCTGGATGTTTTGAAGACACTGATAATTACTATCTCAGAAGTGCTTTAGCAATGTTTGTTGGTCATGTTCTTACTCAGAGCCAGGGCATAGATTTTGAACAATAAAATCCAAATGTCAATTTAAAAAATGCACCTGCAAGTTCTTGAACATCCAATTAAATTGATACTCCTTAGGTATGCTTTTCCTTTTAGGAAAAAAGACTCTCGTTTCCTGAATCCCAATGACATTTACTTTATCCACTTGTAAGATGCCTTATTTAGAGAAACACAATGTGAGCTTATACATTGTTCTATTTGGTGATGGTTCACAGGGCTGGGTCGCTTTGTTCTGGGTAAGGCTGGAATTAATCCGTAGGAAGTGGATATTCCCTGTGTTAGTTGTTGTAAAAAATTGTACTTGAGAACAGGATAGAAGGAAGTTAGATTAGCCATGATTAGAAGGAGTCCAGGCAGAAGGACCCATGGATAATCTCCATCTCTGCCAAACCCACTGATTTGATCCTATTTCCCTTATGCCAGCACTGGATGGATGACCATTGTCCGAGGCTGTCTGGTGTCAATCTCATGAGATATGTTGTCAGTTAGCGGTTTAGTGCCTTTTCCTTGGTGGGTGTTTGGGCATTAACATGTGATACAAAAATCTTCAAACTTTGTGCCCATTCTCATGTGTCTCCATCTCAGACCTCTGGTCCCCAGTCTTCCAACTTTCCTCTCTTCAGGCCCTTGGCCAGATGACCAGTCCAAGTGGTCCATTGGCCACTGTTCATGAATTACCATATAGTCTCATCCCAGGCTATTTCTCGTTCTATACAGGACATTCAACCAGCTATCCTGCTCAAAGCTCTGCCCATTGGGAAGATTTTCCTTTACACTCTGTATTGAGGTCATCCCTGAGTGAAGCTATAATGCAACTGCAGTCTATTTTTATCCAACAAACACATACCTGATCAAACCATCCATAAACTAAGCTGGCTTTTTTCCCTCCTCTGTTCTTTGGTTATAAAGGAGCTCTCATAGGGCTGGTTGTGTGGGCAGTCACTGCTGGTGCTACAGTGGTGAATGATATGGGACCCTCTTGTCTTGCTCATGTTTTGGTACTGATGTTCTACATTCACCATGCATCATGTGCTATGTTTCACCTGCTCCATTTCAGGACTCAGTCTATACAGAACCCAACTCGTGATCAGTTCCAGATCATAATCACTTGATGTTCCATGACTCGATTCTCTGTGTCTACCAGGGTCCAACAGCATGAGAATTTTTCAAAAAATATGTAATTCTCCACTGACTGTGATATGGTCTTTTACCAGAAGACCAGAGGCTTGAATTGTGATTCTCCCATGGGGGTGTGACAGAAAGTCTATTACAGGATCTTTCCCTACTATTCCTACCCGGAATATCATAACCAGCTGCATTTTAAGGACCAAGTGGCAGGACCTCTTGTAGCTAGTCTGTTGCAGAGCCCTTTCCTGTTCTGGGCCAATGTCAAATCTGGGAGCCTTTTGTGTGACCTGGTTCTAGGTGAGAGCAAAGTTCTAAGGTGTGTAAAATACAGTCTCCAGATCCTTGAGAGTCTTATTAGGTATGTTTATGAAGTAAAATACATGTGATTCCCTCCCTCCATTCATTCGTTTAAACTCTAACCCCCATTGTGGTGGTATTTGGAGACTGGCACCTTTGGGAGGTAATTAGGGTTAGATGAGGTCATGAGGATGGGAACATCATGATGCCATTGTAAGAAGAGAGATGCTGTTGCCTCCCTTTCCTTCCTCCCCTCCTCTCCCCATCTCTCCCCTTTCCCTTCCCCTCAAGCTCACTCCCGTCACTCTCTCTCCCCTTGCAGACACAAAAGGAGACATCATGAGAGCACATGGCAAAAAAATGGTCATCTGCAACCCAGGGGGAAAACCCTCACCAGAAACTGACTATGCTGGTCCCAAATCTCAGACTCCTAACCTCCAGAATTAAGAAATAAATTTATATTGTTTAAGCCATTCAATTCTGTGAGATTTTGTTAAGGCAGACTGAGCAGACTAAGACAGGTATTATCATTCCTACTCCATGGCAGTAGGTGGGAGATGCAATAACTGGTATTTTATATTGGATAAGATATCCCAGCTTGTGCCCAACATATGAAGCCCTAACATTTTTGCTAATATGACTGGCCCTTGAATCTTTGTAGGATTTTTCTCTTGCACTCAGAAATACACGTTATACTAAGTTTTCTGATGTGCTGTTTCTTGCTCAGTCATGACAATTAGCATCATGTCATTGATGTTTTGGATCATTTGATGTTGAGGGGGATGTATAGATAGATGATCCAGATCTCTTTGGACCACATTATGACAGATGTTGGGGTAGCGAATATAGTCCCATGACAAAACTTGAAACTTTACTGATGTTTATTCCTTGCCAGTATATATTGTGTCTGAACTTCTTTTCTGATAACAATAGAAAAATTAATGGCCAAATTAATGACCCTATATGTTTACCTGAAGCTGTGCTAATGTGCTTTTGCAAAGATGAACATTTGGCATTGTGGCTGCAGTTGGGGCTACTACTTGGTTGAGTTCGTAGTTTAGTTTGTAGTGATAGTTTACTGTGCTCCTTTGGGATCTGTCTGGTTTCTACAGAAACTAAACTGATAAATGAAATGGTGTTAGGACTCAGTTTAGAGAGCCTTAAGGTGCTACTTTTATGCCATTCCCCCACCTACTTCCCCTCCCCACCCCCAGATGCAATGTTGTTTTAGGAGTACCATCCAGGTGGTGTATCTCTATGGCAATCATACAAGGTTTGTACTAATAATCAACATATTTCCTTTTGTTTTTATCTTTTCCCAATCCATTATCCACCCCTCAGCCAAAATGACTTTGTTTTTCACCTTTTTTTTTAATTGTGGTAAAATATACATTTTAGCCATTTTTAGTGGTCAGTTCTGTGGCAATTTGCACATTCACATAGTTCTGTAACCATCACCACTATCCATATCTAGAATTTTTCTTCATCCCAGACTGAAACTCTGTATCATTAAACATTAACTCCCAATTTCTCAATTCCCCAGACCCTGACAACAAACGTTCTACTTTCTGTCTGTATGAGTTTCACTGCTGTAGGCTCCTCATGTAAGTGGAATCATATAGTATCTGTGTTTTTGTGCCAAGGTTTTTTCACTTAATATCATCACGGTTTATTCACCTTGTACTATGTGTCAGAATTTCCTTACTTATTAAGGCCAAATAATATTCCATGGTAACTATATGCCCCATTTTGTGTATCTATCCATGGGCATTTGGGTTGCTTCTATCTTTTGGCTGTTGTAAATAATGCTCCTGTGTATATGGCTGTGCAGACATCTCTTTGAAGCCCTGCTTTCAATTCTTCTGGGCACAAAGCTAGAAGTATAATTGCTGGATCACATAATTCTACTTTTAGTTTTTTTCAGGAAATGTCATTCTGTTTTCACAGTGGCTGTACCATTTTATATCCCCACCAACGGTGCACAGGATTCCATTTCTCCTCATCCTTGCCAATCCATGTTATTTTCTGTTTGTTTGTTTTAATAGTAGTCATCCTAATGGGTTTGAGATGATATCTCATTATAGTTTCTATTTGTGTTTCCCTAATGATTAGTGATGTTGAGCATCTTTCCATGTACTTATCGGCCATATTTGGAGAAATGTCTATTGAAATTCTTTTCCTGTCATTTAGTATTTTTGTGTGTGTGGTTTTGTTAGTGAGTTTTAGGAGCACTTTCTATATCATGGATATTAATCCTTTATCAAATGTATGATTTTCAAATATTTTATACCATTCAGTGGTGCTTTTCCACTCATTATGAACTTTGATTTACAAAAGTTTTTAATTTTGATGTTGCCCTATTTATCTACTGATATTTTTATTTTGTTGCCCTTGCTTTTGGTGTTGTATTTAAGAAAGCAATGCCAGATCCAATGTAATGAAAATTTTTCCCCCATGTTCTCTTCTAAGCATTTTAAAGTACTAGTTCCTACACTTATCTCTTTGATCCATTTTAAGGTACTTTTTGTGCATGGTATAAGGTAATAGTCCATCTTCATTCTTCTGCATGTTGAGATCCAGTTTTCCTAGCACCATTTGTTGAAAAAGACTATCTTATTTTCATTGAATTGTCTTAGCACACATGTTGAAAATTATTTGACCACATATGTGAGGGTTTATTTCTGGGTGCTCTATTTTCCATTGGTTTATATGTCTGTTTTTATGCCAACACAATACCATTTTGATTATGATTATTTTGTAATAAATTTTGAAATAAGGAATTGTGAGACCAAATTTGTTCTTCTTTTCCAAGATTGTTTTGGTATTCGGTTTGGTGTTCATATGAATCTAAGAATAGATTTTTCTATTTTTTCAAAAAAATATGATTTTTATTTTGATAGGGATTGCATTAAATCTGTAGATCATTTGGGGGTAGTATTAACATCTTGGATAAGTCTTTTAATCTATGAACACGTGGGGTGTTCCATTTATTTATGTCTTCTTTAATGTCCTTCAGCAATTTGTTGCGATTTTAGTGTCAAGGTCTTTTGCCTCTTTGGTTAAGTTTATTCCTAAGTATTTTATTCTTTTTGATATTATTGCAATAGTTTTACTCATTTTCTTTTTTGGATTTTCATTGTTAATATATAGAAAGACACTGATTTTTTTATGTTGATTTTCATTCTGTTAATTTGCTATATCAGTTATTAAATTTAGCAGGTTTTTTGTGGAATCTTCAGGGTTTTTATACATATGAAATCATTTAATCTGCAATCAGGTAATTTAAGTTCTTTCTTTCTAATTTGAATAGCTTTTATTTCTTTTTCTTAGAATTTCTAAATCTATGTTGAATAGAAGTGAAAAAGTGAACATCCTGTTTGGTTTCTAATCTTAGGGAAAAAGCTTCCAGTCTTTCATTTTTGAGCATAACATTCACTGATGGTTTTTCACATATGGCTTTTATTACACTGAAGTAATTTCCTTCTACTCCTTGTTTCCTGGATGTTTTTATCATGAAAGAGTGTTGAATTTTGTCAAATACTTTGTATGAATTGAAATCTTCTTGTTTTATTTTTTTTCCCTTCGTTCTGTTAATGTGACGTATTACATTGATCAGTTTTTATGTGTTGAACCATTTGTATTCCAGGAATAAATCCCACTTGGTCATAGTGTAAGATCATTTTAATATGCTGCTGAATTTGGTTTGGTGTATTTTGTATTTTGTTAAGGATTAATATTCATCAGGGATATTGTTCTATATTATTCTTTTCATGTACTAGTTTTGGCTTTGGTGTCATGTTAATGTTGATCTCACAGAATGAGTTTGGAATATCTCCTCTTAATTTTTGGAAGTGTTTTAGGAGGATTAGTGCTAATTCTTATTTAAACGTTTGGTAGAATTTATGTATGAAGCCATCTGGTCCTGAGCTTTTCCTTTTTGGGAGGCTTTTGATTACTAATTCAATCTCCTTACTGGTTATGCATATGCTCAAGTTTTCTATTTGTTCATGATTCAGTTTTGATAGGTTTTGCATTTTTAGGAATTTGTCCATTTTGTCGTTATCCAGTTCGTTAATGTACAGCTGTTCATAGCATCTTATAATCCTTTTCATTTATGCAAAAATGGTAGTAATGACTCCTCCCTTTCATTTCTGATTTTAGTTATTTGGGCTTTTCTCTTTTTTCTTTCTCAATCTAGCTACAGTTTGTGATTTTGTGTTGTCTTTTCACAAAATCTAAACTTGGCTTTGTTGATTTTCTCTATCATTTTAAATTTCATTTATCTCTGCTCTAATATTTATTACTTCCTTCTGCTAGTTTTGGGGTTACATTTTTTCTTCCATTTCTATCTCTATAAGGTGTAAAATTAAGTGATTGATTAAAAACCTTTATTTTTTAATGTAAGCGTTCACATGTATAAATTTCCTGCTTTGCACTGCTTTCACTGCATCTCATAAATTCAGAAATGTTGTGTTTTTTGTTTTTTGTTTTTCTCAAGATATTTTCTAATTTTCTTCTTGATTTCTTTTTTGACTTACTGGTTGTTTAAGAGTGTTTTGTTTAATTTCCACATATTTTTGAATTTTTAAGTTTTCTATCTGCTATTGATTTTTAGTTTCATCTATTATGGTCAGAAAAGATACTAAGTATAACTTCAATCTTTCAAAATTTATTAAGTCTTGTTTTGTGGCCAAACATATGATCTATCCTGGAAAATATTCTATGACCCTTTGAGAAAAGGGTCAATTGCTATCATTTGGTAGAGTGTTCTGTTTGGTCTTTAGCTCCAGTTTGTCTGTACAGTTGCTCATGTATACTCTTTCCTTATTTAAAGTGGAATATTATAGGCTGATGACTATTATCATAGAGCTACATATTTCTCCTTCTTTTTTGTAAAAGTTTGTTTCAATCTTGCAAAAGTTTGATGATTTTGGAGTGCTAATATTTGGTACAACTTAACTATAATTGTTATATTTTCCTGGTAAATTGACCCTTTTATCATTTCATAATGTCATTCTTTAGTAACAGTTTTTGACTTACATCTGTTTTGGCTGATACTATTAAAGTTTTCTTGCTTTATTTTGGTTAGTATTTGCATGAAATATCTTTTTTCCTTTCTTACTTTTTCAACCTATGTGTCTTTAGATGTAGAATGAGCCACTTGTACACAGGATTTGGTTGGATCTTGTTTGGTTTATTTTTTAATCCATTCTGCTGTTCTGTGGCTTTTCATTGAAGAGTTTCATCCATTAACATTTAAAGTAATTGCTAGTGTGAAAGGATTTACTACTGTCATTTTTGTTAATTGTTTTCTCTATGCCTTGTAAATTTTTTGTTTCTAATTTTCTTCCCTACTGATTTTTGTGTATAGTTGATGCTTTTATAGTGACACTTTTTTTTTTGATTTATCATTATGTATATCCTTGCTTATATTCTGTAGATATTTTCTTTGTGGTTACCATGGTGATTACATAAAATACTTTATAATTACAACAATCTTTTTTAAACTATTAACAATTTACTTCAGCCACATACAAAACTTCTAATCTTTTTCAGCCCTACCTCCCAATTCTAGTATTGATGTCACAAATTGTATATTAAGTATGATTTACCTATTAACCTAGATTTATAGTTATTTTTGCACTTTTATTTTTTAAACATATAAAAGAATTAAAAGTAGAGTTACAAACTGAAATAAAATATTACTTATTTTTATTTATCTATGTGTTTACCTGTATCATAGAAGTTTATATTTTTGTGTGGCTTTGAGTTACAGTCCTAGATCCTTTTATTTCCATTTGAAGAACTCCCTTTAGAATTTATTGTGGGGAAGTCTTGTGGTAATGGATTTCCTTAATTTTTGTTTATTTGAAAATGTCCTAATTTTTTACCTTGTTTTTGAAGGGTAGTTTACCAGATACAGTATTCTCTGTTGACAGATATTGTTTTATCATCACTTTAAATATATTATCCCACTGCCTTTTGGCATATATTTCTCAGTTTAACATAAAAAATACACTAATAATCTTATTGGGGATCTCTTTTATTTGATGAGTCACTTTCTCTTGTTGCTCTCAAAATTCTCTTTGACTATCCACAGTTTGCAAAATGTGTAGTGGTGTGGAATCTCTTTGGGTTTATCAAAATTGGAGATATTGAGCTGCTTGGACTTATATCGACATATTTCCTAATATTTGGGTGAGTTTTCAGCCATTATTTCTTCAGATAAGCTGACTCTTTCTTCTCCTTCTGAGACTCCCAGAATGTGTATGTTGGTCTTCTTGAAGGAGTCTCTTATATCCCTTAGTTTTTGTTCACATTCCATCATTATTTCTTTTTGCTTCTCAGACTTGATGGTTTTAAATGATGTCTTCAAATTTGTTGATTATTTTTTCTACCTGTCCAGTTATGCTGCTGAACTCCTCTAGTAAATTTTTCAATTCAGTTATTGTGTCCTTTTAGCTTCAATTTTTTTGTTCTTTTTTAAAGTTTCCATCTCTTTGTTGATATTGTTATCTTCTTGATGTGCCATTTTTCTTGATTTCCTTTAGTTTTCTCTCTTTGTTTTCCTTGACTTTTAAGAGTATTGGAGACAATAGTTTAAAAAAATTTGTTAACTAAAATGGATGCATGTATTTCTTCAAGGATGGTTTCTGGAGATTAATTTTGTTCCTTTGAATGGGCCATTTTTACCTTTTCTTTTTATGCCTTGTCATCATTTGCTGAAAATTGACCGTTTAAAAAATCAGTTACCTCTCACAATGGTGTGGAAAATTTTTGCTAAAAAATAGGTTTCTAAGTCTTGAGATCATCCCCAGATGGAGGCTTAAGATATTCTCCAATCTTTTCTGGGCATATATTCTGTCAGGGCCATTGTGTGTGTGTGTGTGTTTGTGTGTTTTGTTGTTGTTGTTTGTTTGAGGTTTTATTTGTTTTTTGTTGTTTTGTTTTTGATCCAAGTTACCTTTGTTTTCAAACTTAAATGTATTGAGCTAAAACAAAACCAAGAAACTGAGTTTTCTTAATATACTGGCACATAGTATAACAGAGATGAATATTAGGCTTTTCTTTTCTTCCTTGCCTTTTTACTTTACTTTCCAATTTTTCTAAATAAATATCTACTAATTTTCCCCAAACCTGGATATTAGAATTTTATTAGTACTGTTCTTTGTATATTATAAAAAGTTTGTAAACCATTATTTTCATTTTCCCTCATATTTCATCAGACATAAATATCTCACAATTTTATTTACTTTATATAGAAGTTCAGGTTTCTTCTTTTCTTTTGTTCTGCTCTTTATACTTTCTTAAATAGAATCAAAATGAGCACCTTTCTTGGATTATTATAAGTAAATAAAATTTTATTTAATCATTTTAATAAGTAAATTTAAGAAATTTCTGTAGGGCATATTGTCGATGCTTTCTCTAAAGTCATATTCAAAAGGAAGATATTATTACTGTAATTGATATTCTGCTTTACAATACAAAATAAGGTCAATGAGAACAGAAAAAACTTTGAGGTATAATTGACATATTATGTTAGTTTCAGGTGTACAATATAATAATTCAATATTTGTATATATTAAAAAATGATCAGCACAATAAGTCTAGGTAACATCTGCCATCATACATAGATACAATTTTTTTTCTTGTGATAAGAACCTTTAAGATTTACCCTCTTTGCAACTTTTAAATATGCAATACAGTGTTATTAATTATTGTCACCATGCTGTACATTATAGTTCCATGACTTATTTACTTTATAACTGGAAGCTTGCTTTTTATTCCTCCGATCTACACAACTGTTTTTAAATGTCTTAATTTCCCATAGAATCTCACCCCAGCTTTTCCTTTGGGGCCTTAGAAGTTCTATTATATTTATCTGTCCATAGTTTCTTGCCACCATGAATCCATAGGTTTATTGTCTCCCTGCAGTGTTCACAAACCATGTACCCATCACTGCCTTCCATGGTTTTCACTGTTCCCTGACAGACCTCCAAGTCAGGTGAGACAGAAACTAGTCCCCCAGGCAGGACACAGAGAGGCTAGAACATTGTAAACCAGTTCCATTCTGCTCCTATCATCCTGAGGGAGGGAACATAGCCATTCCCTCCTGACCAGAAAGAGGATGGGGCAAGGTGAGTAAAATCACAAAACATTTTTTACCATTTTTAATGTGCCTTTCACTTGATTATATATTTGTTTTATTGATGTCGATCTTTGACTGGTATAAATGTATTTCAGTCTTTCCATAGTTTATTTAATGTTTCTTATGGAGGGACAAGAGTCTGAAGCTTCCTATTCTAACATCTTCCAAAGGAAGGATTTTAAAACACAACTTAGATCATTTAATGCCTCTACTAAAAATCCCTCAAGGCTTCCTATTGCCCTTAAAATAATATTGACATTTCTGGTTAAGAGCTACCATTTCCTACATGATGTTAATACTGCCAAGAGTTTTGAACTCACAACATACCGTCATCTATATCTTGCACAGCCTTAAGTAATGTGTGTCTTCTTTTTGCTTCTTGACAAGCCCACCTCCTCCTTTATCATCACTCTTGCCTTTCTCTCTGCCAAGAACACTTTCCTCAGAATGTTGAAGGACTATCTCTCTCTCATCTTTTTGTTTTCAACACAAATCATCTTTATAAGATCTTTCCTGACCACCACAATTAAGGTAGCTGTCACTTTTTTCTTTCCTTCGGCTAGCTCATGTGCTTATCCAATTGTCTTTTATGTTGCTCTCATACTAGAATATTAGGGCAGCAACAGCAGCTCTCAGGATTGGATTTCTTGATCTCAGTGGTGCTCATCTAAATTTAAATTCTACTGGAAACTGACAAAACAGATTGACAGACATCTAATTTGCATAGATGGGATTTGAGGTTGCTATACTCTGGAATAGAGATGTCAGGGAGGGTCTTTTTTTATCCTGGTGAGTGAAGTTAGGTATACAGGTTTCATACTTTTTGGTATATGGGTTTCATATTTTTTTGTATATATCATTTTATTTAAAATTTAATTACACTTTAATTTTTAAATAATGCAATATGCATGACATGCACCTGCCAACTAGAATTAATCAGTGGTATATTTATTTTTTCCAAATTTTCTTATACAACTCTTTCTATATTTATTGAGTTTTTTTTAAGAAAAGAATTGCAGGTATAATTAGAGCCACTCTCTCTTACATCTTACAGCTCCCTCTTTCCCCAGACATAATGGCTATCATAGCACTGTTTTTTTATATATATATTCTATAGATCAGTGCTTCTCAATCTTTACTTCTTATATGAACCACCTTCTTGAAAGCCAGCAACAGAGAATCTTTTTCATGCTGTATTACTCTTGTGCTTCACATTTTCCTCTGGAAGATTCTGTCCATATTAAGGACTCATCTGATCATGTTAAGTCTATTGGAGGATAATCTCTCTATATTAAGGTCAATTGATCTGGGGTATTAATCACATCTGCAAAATTCCTTTACAGCACCTAGATTAGTGTTCAGTTTGATAACTGATAGAAGGTACATGTACATCAGGGTCTAGGAATCTGAGGGACTATCTTAGACTTCTGCTTAACACACCCTCTAAGTTAAGGGCAAATTCTCACTTGAATTGAAAATCAGCACAGCCTCTGCAGTTTCCTCATGTTTAAACTAGAAGCTGACTACACAAGAAAGATCACAAAGTACTTGCATTTAGTCTCTCACTCATCAAAAGGTTATTGCCCACATTATATTTGCTGAGTGCAATTCTATTCATGAGACACAATGTGCTGAATGAGATAATGAGGTTCTAGAACTTCAGAGAGTTTAGTCTTTAGTGAATAACAAGAGTAGGAGATTAGAAGTCTAATGGGATGCATATTTTAATAAGGCAAGCAAACAGATTATTAAAGACATATCTATCTACCTACATCTTGACTTCTTTTATTGCACTTAGCACTAATTTAATTGCATATTTATATGTATTACATATATTTGCATATAACTTAAATTAATGGTAAGTTCTATGACAAGAAAGCAAGATACAGAAAATAATTATGCCATGTAGAGTGGGAAGTACATTAGGTGAGTTATTCAGAGGCCACTTGAAGAGGAAATATCAAAGCAGGGAGATGAAAGAAGTGAGGGAGTAGACTAGAAATTTATTCCAATACTTATGCAAAAGTCCAAGGCTATAACAATCTTGGCCTTTTTAAAGACAGCAAGGAGGCCAATGCAGATGGCACTACATGAGTAAGAGGTGAGTAGTATGAAATGAGGAGGGAGGGAGGCGAAAGCCAGATTATGTAGAAACTGCAACTCAGTGTGACTGGTAGCATCACCATCATCTGGAAGCTTATGCAAAATCCAGAATTTCAGGCCCCACCTCAGGCCTGCTGAGTCAGAATCAGCATTTTAACAAGATGCTCAGGTGATGCTCAGGTGATTCAATTAACACATTGCAGTTTCAAAAACACCGAGTACAAATAAAAAAACATTGTAAGGTATTTGACTTTTATTGTTATTGATGAAAAGCCATTGGTTTGGTAAAGGTTAAGTTTTTAAAACGATTCTGGCTGTGCATAGAACACACCATGGAGAGAGTGTACAAGAGTTAGGAGACTACTGCCGTGGTTCAAGTGAGAGACCATGATATTTGCATGATGTTCTCGCTCTCACCTGGAAGATAGGGGTAGGTATATGACTGCCTGGAGTCTGTATATACAGATATCACATGAAAAATAAAACGTACATTCAAGTTAGGCCATGGCTATCTTTCCCGCTTTTGCAAATGAAAGTTAACTTATGAATATTTATTATTTACATTAAAAAATTGGCACCTGCTCTTCCAAGCTAACTGGAATTTTAACATAGAGAAAGAGAGCCACTATTGACACAATCTAGAAGATAATTGAAAGGGATAGAGCCATTTCAAAATGATTTTAAAATAGATATTTATGAAACCTTCAAATAGAAAGAAAGAAATAATATCTACATATATAAATAAGGAATCAAAAGAGGTGGAGAGAAAAAAAATCTAATTGGAAATCCTGAAAATATAAAAGAGTTACTGAAATTACAAAGAGGTCAGTAGATGGGATAAAATCTTGGTTGAGCAGAAAGAGCAAACTAGGGAGGCAGAAAATGGTAGTGGACATTTATCTAGAATATGTTACAGCTAATAGAACGATGACATCAATCAAAGAGAAGGTAAGGTGCATGGAGTATCTATTTCAAAGAACCAATGCACATCTGGAGAAAAGGGAACCTTCCTACACTGTTGGTGGGAATGTAAATTGGTACAGCCACTGTGGAGAACCATATAGAGCTTCCTTAAAAAACTAAAAATAGAGCTACCACATCATCCAGCAATCCCACTCCTGGACATATATCCAGAGGAAACCATAATTTGAAAAGATACGTGCACCCCAATGTTCACTGCAGCACTATTTACAATAGCCACAATACAGAAGCAATGTAAATGTCCATCGACCGTTGAATTAGTGAAGAGATATGGTACATATATACAATGGAATACTACTCAGCCATAAAAAAGAACTGAATAATGCCATTTGCAGCAGCATGGATGGACCTAAAGATTAATACACTAAGTGAAGTAAGTCAGACAGAGAAAGACAAATATCATATTATATTGCATGTATGTGATACCTAAGAAAAATGATACATATGAACTTATTTACAAAACAGAAATATACTCACAGATATATAAGGCAAACTTACAATTACAAAAGGGGAAACAGGTAGAGGAGGGGTAAATTAGAAGTTTGGGATTAACATATACACACTACTATATACAAAATAGATAACCAACAAGGACTTAGTGGAAACTTTTTTTTCTTTTTCTTTTTTTCTTTTTTTTTTTTTTTTTAGTTGTAGCATGTGGACTCTTAGTTGCCACATGCATGAAGGATCTAGTTCCCCAAAAAGGGATCAAACCCAGGCCCGCTACATTGGGAGCATGGAGTCTTACCAACTGGACCACCAGGGAAGTCCCAAGGACTAACTGTATAACAAAGGGAATTATATTCAATATTTTGTAATAACCTATAATGGAAAAGAACCTGAAAAAAAATATGTATAACTAAATCACTTTGCTGTACACCTGAAACTAATACAACATTGTAAATCAACTATGTTTCAGTTAAAAATCAATAAATAAAGGGAAAAATACACACTTGACATATGTTCCAGAAGGAAAGAATGAAATAGCAGAGAGGCAATATTCAGATTGATAGTGATCGAGAATCTCCTAGAATTGAAAGACAAGTATTTGCAAATGGAAACTACACGCTGAGAGCTAAACAATATAAAAATAATTGCCCCTCACTTAGACACATCATAGAAATACTGATAAACATTAAAGATAAAAAGGACTATAAGGATACATACTTATTTCTCACCAGTGGAAAGAATTAGGTCAACAAAATGTGCACTGGAAGCATTCCTTTCATCTACCTTGGTGTGGCAGGACCAGTTGTCAGATATTAAGGTACTTGCTAACCAGTTGATAAACTGCTCTGGCTTGAGCCTTAGATTCTCTTCATCAGGGGGCCCTTTGTGACTTGCCAACTCCTCCTTCAGGACACATTGGATCTCCCAATTCGGCCCTGAGGGAGTGGACCCCATACAGCAGCATGAGACTCCAGCACTGCAGCTGCTGCACATTCTGACCTTTCATTGACTAGGACACAAGCATGGAAACATGAAATTATCACCTGAGACTGCTTGCAAAGCATCACTATCAATGGATGCCCAGTCATGCCTCAAACAGAATAATAATATTTTCAAAATTCACAAATGAAGAGAATTTACCAGTAACATCCAAAACTTACTAAAATACTACCAAAGACAAGTAATTCATTGGGAATAAAAGTGAATCCAAAGACAAGAAGTGGAATGCAAGAAACAAAGATGAGTGAAGAATCTGATAAAATTTACTAAAAATGGTTTAAAAATTAAATAAACACAGTTATTTAGGGGAATAAAACATTTGAACTAAAATGTTTGGCAAAAATAACAGAAGATTTTACAGGAAACAAGCAAAGAAACCATAATGGTATTTAAAATCTGCTATGTTCCCATCTCATTTAGGAAAAAAAAGAAACAAGAAAATGTAATAAATTTAGACATTATTAGAAAAAGTTAGAGGCAAATCTTTATATATAAAATATGGTAACTATCCTAAAAAGAAAACTTGAACAAAAGGTGAATGTTTCACAGAAGCGTGAGCAGTAAATAAATACAGATAAAACTGCAGCCTCTTTAATAAGCTGGGTAATATGAACCAAGACCACAATGAGAAGCATTTTTATAGCCATTAAATGGGCAACATTTAAGTATCCTGACAAATGGGAGTTTTATTATTTTTATGACTCTTCTTATTTTTACTTAACATGGGGAAAATTAATGTTGCTGAACATGTGATATAGAGGAACTCACACAATGTTTTAATTTATCAGTCTTCCAAAATTGAATATAAACATTTCATGCATCACATCAGTCTCACTCTCCAGAGAAACTCCTTCAAATATGCACAGGTTATCATGTAAGGATGTTTGTAGCACCATTATCCCTGATTGCAAAAAGTGGGAAACAGCTTGAATGTCCATCAGTAGTAATGGACTGAGGAATGGATAAAGAAGATGTGGTACATATATACAATGGAATAATACTCAGCCATAAAAAAGAACAAAATAATGCCTTTTGAAGCAACATGGATGGACCTAGAGATTGACATACAGAGGGGATAATTCAGACATAGAAAGACAAATATCATATGATGTCACGTATATGTGGAATCTAAAACATTTTAAAAAAGGTTACAAATGAACTTATTTACAAAAAAGAAGTAGAGTCATGGATGTAGAAGAGAAACTTATGGTCACCAGGGACAAGAGAGGGGAGGGATAAATTGGGAGATTGGGACTGACATACACACACTGCTATATATAAAATAGATAACTAACAAGGACCTAACGTATAGCACAGGGAACTCTACTCAATACTCTGTGATGACCTATATGGGAAAAGAATCTAAAAAAGAGTGGATATATGTATATGTATAGCTGATTCATTTTGCTGTATGTACAGCAGAAAATAACACAACATTGTAAATCAACTGTACTCCAATAAAAATTTTTAAAAAATAATGTGGGGGAAATGTGCCTAGAAAGCAAATGAAATGATACCAAAAAGTTTAAAGATGAAGTAAAATGGAAAAAGTTTTTAACAGTTAAGAAAAAACTCATTGTCATACCACCCCCCACCCCCAATGAAAAGAATAATGGATTAATAACTTGCATACATTGCTGGAATGGAAAACTATACATGAATAAAAATGAATAAAATCTATAATAGCTTTGTCAGTCAGCATGGCTCACTCTTAGAAATATAAGCAAAACAAGGAAGACTGTATACCAAGAATAACCTTCTATAAATTATGAAAAGAAGGAAAACATGATGAGTGTTTTGGGATATAAAGCATTAGCAGTACATAAGCAGCACGGTTGGAGGATAACAAAAAACAAAACAAAACAAAAAATTGGGGGCAACAACAAATTTTCAGCATAAGGAAATAACTAAATATGGACTATGATACACTTATGAGACATTTACAAAATACGGTTCATGTGTAGATAACAGGTAGACTTGAGCAGCAAAAGAGATAAAAATACGTCAGTATGTATCAACAAGCTGCTAAACTACAATTGCCCGAGTAATCATGGTGTGCAACTGACTACACTGCATGATGCCACTTATGTAAACCAGAATCACAAGTCAGTTCATTTAGTGTATTGACTTACGCATATATAGCAAAAATATAGAACGTACAACACCCCTGCATTCATGATAGCAGCTGTGTCTGGGGTGGGAAATAGCACAGGATAAAGGACTGGGAGCATTTGGGATGGTGGATATGTATGTGTTTTTATATTCTCCTTGAACTTTTCTGATTTTTTAATAGGTAAAAATATGAATATTTAACAGAACGAAGAGTATAAGTGGGAAAGTTGGAAGGATGTATTCCCAGTTCTGCCTTTGTACTGAATAACTTGGGGCCATCCCTTCAACCCAGGAGCACTCAAGTTCTTCACTTTTAAATACAGATTATAAGACAATTTCTTAAGGTGGCTTCTGCCTCTGATAGCCTTCAGTCCAACATATGAGTGACAATTTCACTGGATTTCAGAGACGGTGCTGTTGGTCAGGCTGTTCTAGTAAGTTGTCCATTAAACCAGATGATCCCTATGGGCCTCTAAGAGAGTGACTTCAGTTTCACATGCCAAGATTATTCTGTACCATTTTCTGACCCTGGGTCACCCTGCGTGCATGTTTTCACTCATCAGGTTATTGCTTAAGTTCATAGGAGGGAGATGTGGAAGAAAGGAAATGACAGCTGTAGTCTAGGAGAGGAGTCTTCACGTTGCATAGTTTCCCTTGGGGTAACAATGGAATGTCCAGAGGGCCAAAAATTCAGAAATGTCAAAGCTGTGACAGAGTGAGTATAATTGATTCTGGTTCAGTCCTATGTACATGATGTTGTCTGCCAAAGGGAAGTAATTTCAGATGTGGATAAGCGTGGATTGAAACACTCTGCACTGCACAACTGTAGATGTGTAACTCTGAGTACTTTACTTCGCCAAACTCTTAGAGTTACTGAGAGAAAGAAATACAGTGAGATGAGGCAGATAGAATATCTAACATCTTAACTCCTGGCACATAAAATTTCATCAATAAATGGTAGCTACTATTATTTTAGCTGCGCTCTCACTTAAATCACTAGCATGATTGTATTACCAATAATAATACCTAATTTTAATGGTTTATGCATGATTCATAAGCATTAACTCACTATATATTCACAACATAGATGAATATGTACTTGTAGTATTCTCGAAATAAAGTCATGTGACCATTCCATTTCATCAACAGCAAGAGGTTTCTAAAGATTTAACACTGTGTAAATCATGTACATAGTCCTTGAATATTTTGCATAAAGGACTTCGAAGCAATCAGCTTTGGAGTGTTCATACTTCATAGCCCTCCTCATAATATGTGCAAAGTAATGAGAAAATCCATATTATTTTCTTCCTCTAACAACAAAGATTTGAGATTATTGTATAAATAAAAATATTCTTTAAACGAAGACCATTAAACCTTGAAAGAATAATAATGCCTTGCATTTTAATAAGGTTATAAACTTTCCAAAGTATTTTTAGACATGTTCTTTCACCAGGTAATGGGAATCCAAACCAACATGCCATTAAAGGAACATAACCTCATGAAGGATGTTCTGTTTTTATATAAATGACTTACAAAAGATAGATCTACAAGATTCCTTCTTCAGCAGTATCCTATGACCTCTATAATTTGTAGGAAAGCAAGCTGATATCTTTGAAGGTATTGAGCATGGAGTTGGCTAAACTTGAGTTTGGTGTGAACTTGGACAAGCTATTAACTTCCTTGAGCTATAGTTTCCCATCTGTTCAAAGGGGGATAATAATATTCATTCCTCAGGTATTAAAAAAGATTAAATTACCACTCTGTGGAACAATACATAGTATATTATATAAAAGTTGAATAAGTGGTGAATTCTCCTTATTTTATTTTAATTTCTCATCCTCTTGCTAGACTGGAGTTATATAATAAAGAGGATCTGGGGAGAAGGTGCATATAAATTATGGAAGCAACCTGGAGTGAGGCAGAGGGGTGCCAAGAAGGTGATACATGATAGTTCTGACAACTTTCATAAAGAGTTATTGCCTGATGTCAGTTATTTGTATGGAAGTAGATAAAAGCTCTACATATGCTAGGGTAAGATGTGACATGGAGAAAGTGATGTCCCATCTCTGATTTCCAGAGTAGCCATAACAGTGTGGTCCTCACTGGGGGAGAGTTCTATCCAATGAAGCATTGCTAGGTTCATCAGCTAGAAAGCTAGTGCTATGGTGGTGGTGAAGACAGGAGGGAATGGGCGTGCTGTGAGATTGTTCTCTTCAAAAATTTCAGAAAAAGGTGGGGACCCTTTGAAGGGGAAGCCAATTGCTTACAATAACATCACAGACTTGCACTAATGTGGTTGAGTTACAAATGCAAGGCGACTGGCAAAATATTTAGCACACAGAATGCTCCACGTTGCATTTTCCTCCTTTTTAATTTATAATTATATTTCCACCCAAATAAGAAAGTAAACAGATTGGTCATGTGTGCTTTGTATCCTGTCCTTAGCTACAAGCTCTACTTTTGACTCTGCTATCAGATTGATGACATGATCAGGCTAAGCTGTACAGTATTTGTCATAGAGACTGAATTATCTAGGGTGGCAGATCTAAATAGACATTTCTCCAAAGAAGACATACAGATGGCCAAAAAGCAGATGAAAAGATGCTCAACATCACTAATTATCAGAGAAATGCAAATCAAAACTACAACGAGGTACCACCTCATACTGATCAGAATGGCCATCATCAAAAATCTACAAACAATAAATGCTGGAGAGGGTGTGGAGAAAAGGGAACCCTCCTGCACTGTTGGTGGGAATGTAAATTTGTACATCCACTGTGGAGAACAGTATGGAGGTTTCTTAAGAAACTAAAAATAGAACTAACATATGACCCAGCAATCCCACTACTGGGCATATACCCAGAGAAAACCATAATTCAAAAAAGTATGTGCACCCCAATGTTCATTGCAGCACTATTTACAATAGCCAGGGCATGGAAGCAACCTAAATGTCCATCAACAGAGGAATGGATAAAGAAGAAGTAGTATATATACACAATGGAATATTACTCAGCCATAAAAAAAGAATTAAATAATGCCATTTGAAGCAACATGGATGGACCTAGAGATTGTCATACTGAGTGAAATAAGTCAGACACAAAAAGATAAATATAATACAGTATCACTTACATGTGGAATCTAAAAAAAAGATTACAAATGAACTTCTTTACAAAACAGACATAGAGTCACAGATGTAGAAAACAAACTTATGGTTACTAGGGGATAAGGTGGGGAGGGATAAACTGGGAGATTGAGACTGACATATACACACTAATATATATAAAATAGAAAACTAATAAGAAACTGCTGTATAGCACAAGGAACTCTACTCAATATTGTGTAATGGCCTATATGGGAAAATAATCTTAAAAAAAAAAAAAGAGTGGATATATGTATAATTGATTCACTTTGCTGTACACCTGAAACTAACACAACATTGTAAATCAACTATATGCCAATAAATTTTTTTTAAAAAAATGAATTATCCAGGATAAATTGTGGGGCTTGTGGCTTTGCTGACTGTCTAATTGTTCTACAGGCCAATGAAAAGTCCCTGATTTGTCATCCAAATACCTATTAAAGTGCCTTACAAAGAAAAGGCTCACTGCCAATTGAATCACAAGACTCACTCAAAAAAATCCCCCTTGCCTTCCAATAAGTATATTTTTCTCCCCAAATTGAAATGCACAGGAATAAAAAGCCAAAAACCCTACAAAAATTAGCAAACATTCCTGGAAGTTTTTTCAATATTGCCATCAATAATTCAAGGAAATGACAACTCAGGTGATATTCATTGTTTGTCTAGCCTATATTTTGGTACTGGGCCACTCGCATAACAAACAACTATGTGATAATTAAAATGAAATGTTTTGCATTGCTTCAAGATCTGTTGTTCAGGGCATGATGTTGAAAAGCACTTACCTGAAAAGGAAGAGCTAATATTCTGCTAGTGGTGAAGAGCAGGACTGATTTCCATTTGCTATGTGCATGTCACTAGAGAGGTTCTAAACTATACACAGCTCATTGTCCATGTATGAGGTTTATATATGCAATTTCTGCATCGTTTGTCTTTGTAAATGGAACTCAAGATTATCTTTACACTTATTCACAGTCTTTACTCATCTCTGACAAGTGGGAATGAACCTTTAGGAATGAAAATATCTTCTAGGTGCATGATTTTGCTGGGAAAATATGAAGTGATTTTCCCGCTCCAGAGTTTGTAAAAACAAGATGATTTTTTCATTGATTTAGCAAATGATATTCTTAGAAATGATTCCTATATATTACACTTTGTATAATATAAATTTCCAAGGGAAGACCATGAGATTTGTGGTGAGATCTAAAAGTGCTTGCTCCCTCTGTGCTGTTTACTGGCCATTGATGTAGGACAAATTAACTTAACTCCAAACTTAAGTTTCCTCACATATAAAATGAGGATGAAAATATCTTTCCTGAGTTCTGCTTCCAGAGACTGTGACACACTGAACTGAAAGATGAGATGCGTGATGCAAAAGGGAAAAAGGAAAAGAAAGATGAAAGAAATGAATATAAAATCTGTGAGAAAATATTACGGAGACCAAAGGTGACTGAGTCTCATCGAGGGAAAAGTAGCAGCTTTGAGTAAAAAAGACCCAGATGCACCATCAGAGATTGTGTTGTGATACACTTTTCATCATGGGGATAACTTTTTTTCTCCCAAACATTTCCCAGAATAGACTGTTGCCCATCCCTTGACCCAACATGGTTGGTCAGGAAGAGAAGCACTGTCCACATTCTGTTCAGACATGCTGGGGATACCCACAAAGAAGCCCTTGAGAATAGCTAATGGAAAGTAAATCTCAGTGAGTTTAGGTCAGAGAGCTGGTGCACGAGAAATCACTTGCCCACTCACCTAGCCCATAGCTCCAAGGGCTAGATGATCACACAAAAAAACACAAGCTGGGAAAGAGGGATAAGCAAGCCCCCCAAGGACCATGGTTGCAAGGGGGATGTGGCAAACAGGTAGTAGGTCTGCACCTAGGGATGTATCCTTTTCCCAATACAGACACACTCCCACTGCCCTGGCCTTTCTCACACTCCAAACACAGAATACGTTGAAGCTTAAGGGTTTGCTTCTTCTCTCCAAGAATATACCAACTGTTAAAGTAGCTGAAAGTATCAAGACATTATGTGATTACAGGTGAAAATAACAAGGCACTTTAGGATCACAGACCTGAAAAGAAAGAGAATAAACTAAATAACCTCTATCTGATGACTCACTGAGAATGAGAATTTAAAATGATATTCACAGATAGAGGGGTAATATTGGTAGTGAGAAAAAAGAAAGCCCAATTGTTACATTAGAATAATTAAATTAAAATACTGAATAAGAAAATTATAACGGTTGAAATAAGAGAATTGATGTATGGGTAAAAGATAAACTTGAAAAAGGAGAATGATTTGGAGATCCCTTTCTGAGAAGGTATCAGAAATAAGTATAAAAGATAAGCTAATAAATAGAAGGAGAAGGAAAAAATTGATTAATAAAATAATAGGTCCAGAAGAAAAAATAAATGCAATGAAGGAAACAGTAAGTACTTGAACACATTATGCTGAAAGATTTCTCATAATTAATGTAAGATGATGACTTCAAATTGATGTAGCTCATAGACAATACAAGGGAAATAGAAAAACAAAACAAAACAAAACACTCTTGACAAAATAGTGAAATTTAGGTAGATCAAATGACAAAGGAGTATTCCAAAAGGCTTCTGGAGGTAACAATCAAATTTATATCAGATATCTCAAGAGCAACAATGTCTGCAAGATGATGATTGAGTATTATTTTCAACATATTCAATCAAGAGAATAGTTAAAATTTTATATCAGTAAAGATAGAAACAAAGTTTGTAAACATCATAAGAGAATATAATAAGGAACGATAAAAGGTATAACAGTGAAAAATATTGATGAGCCTATATTTATAGACATGAAATATATGAAGCAACAACTGACAAAGCCAAGGAACAAATACATACACTAATAATTGTAGTTGGATGATTTAACATACATCTTTTAGAAACAGGTCAAGCAAATGTATAGAAAATATGCATAACCCAATCAATAATGAATTATACATATGTATAATGCTTGTGTAGATAAATACTTGCAAAAATAAATATTTTGAATTCATAGGTAAAACTCATAAAAAATACCATATACAGGCCATAAATGAGCTGAATAAGTTTCAAAGACACAGACTCATGTAGACTAAGGTCTTTATTCAGAATGCAATACAATTGGAAGTCGATAATCAAAGAGCCACTTCAAAATTCTACTTTAGATAATTAAATAAGGTATCACCGATATTTTGAAAGATTAGAATATTATGAGCTATTTTATGGTAATACATTTGCAAACTTAGATGAAATGATAAATCCCTACAAAAACATGAAATCTGAAAAACTGTCAATAAAATAGTATGAGCCAGCCAGTAAGTGTTAAAACCACTGTAGTGGTCAGTAAAGGATTAACAAATAAGTTCTATAAACTTTCAAGGAATCACTATTAATTTACAAAACTTTTTTCTCTAGGAAAAAAATGAAACGTTCCCAGCTCATTTTATGAAGCTAGAGTAATCTTTATTGTAATACATGCAGGGTTTCTAAAAAGCCATAAAAGGTGTGTGTGGCCAATATACTGCTGATTGAAAATGACCAAGAGATTAGGATTAAAAGTTCAGAAACATAACCATGTGTTTATAGTCAGTGTGATATGTGACAGAACTGGCATGCCAAAACAGTAGGAAAATGTTAAGGGTATAAGCTCACTAAATTGAGACAAGTGGAGTGGGATCCCTCTCATCCAATATATAATTGTGAAATTCAGAGTGCTTATAAATCTTAAAGACTATAAAACTAAAGGAAGAAAATCTAGGAGAATATCCCAGGGGACTTCAAGAACATTGGAGGGAAGATATAGTAATCCAGATCCCCAAACCAAAAACTGTAACGAAAAAAAAAAGTGTTAGAAGAAAATATAGACAACTAGCAAACATATGGAATATTGGAAGGAGATACTTTCAACAACTAAAACCAATTAAGGGCTAATATCTTGAATATCCATGGACATGTATGAATCAACAGGGAAAATTAAAAAACAAAGAAAAATATCTAGAAGTATATGGAAATGTATTCATCATTAGCAATAACAAACTGGTATATTATTTTACCAATATTAAAATATACCCTTTAGAAAATAAGTTTTGCAGCATAGCAGTTGTTGGTGTGGATGGGGGTATGTGTGGATATGGGCAATGTAGAAACACATGCAAGGAAAGATTGAATAAATGGGTCTATATTTATAGTTAAGCCTGTGGCAAACAACATGTAAAATATTTAAAACTGGTGTCTATTCTAGAGCAATTCTCCAGAGAAATATTGACCCAGGCATTTGCATTATAACAGATTTTTAAATATTATACAAATTTCTTACAGAGTTCCATCTCCTAAAATTGTGTCAAGGACAAAAATTGCAATACTGTAACTACACCTTTAGTGACATAGCTCCCTGGTTTTTAAGAGTAGCATACTATGTAATTAGCAGTTTATTGTTGAAAAAAAAAATAGCTCAAGGATTTTTGCTAGATATTTAAGAGTTTGCTGTGTTTAAGAATCAAGATGGGGAGAAAAAGATGGCGGCGAAGTAGAGGGACGTGGAATGCATCCCTCTCCACAGATGCATTGGGAGTGCACCGAAGGATGCAATAATTCCCGCAGAGAGCCAGCTGAACACCGGCAGACGACCTCGGACACCAGAAAGGACTGCAAGGATCCCAACATAGGCGGTAGGGAGGCATCTATGATGGCTCAAAGAGGGTGAAGCAGAGCTGTGGCAGATGGGAGGGAGTGAGAAACACATGGAGGGTCCACACTGCAGCTTAGCATTCCTGGACCGAGACAACAATTCACAGCTGAACAGAGGGTCCGGGAGCGGGAGCATGGGAATGGGAGAGCTGGTTCAGGATGAGAAAAGTTGTTGCCAGTAAGGTGACGGACTGAGAGGACAGGAGGGAAGAGGTCCGCAGCGAGGAGTGCCTGCTCCTGAGAGCTGCCCGGCCATGATGGCAGCTGGACGCTGCAGGCTTGTGGGTAGGGAGGAGGAGCCGTGGGCATAGATTCTCTCTCTCTTTTGGCGCCTCTGCAGCAGGCAGTGGAGAGACGCCCTGTGGGTCACCTAAGGCACTCAGGGATAAAAAGTACCCTTCGGCATTTGGGCAGGGCTGGATTAAAACCCCTTGGAACTCTGGTAGCAGGGAGGCTGCAGTGAAAAAAAAAAACAAAAAAAAAAACCACGGGAGAGGCCTAACTCTGAAACTTTCTGTTTACACCTGAGCCATCGGCATCCCTCTGCAACAGGCACCTCCAAGTCTGACTGAAACAACAGTGCACCACTGCTCACTCACTCCCGGGGAAAGGAGCCACTGTTGTACCCTCTCCCTCCCCACACACCGATGCTTACAGACGAACAATAAAGGAAGCTCCGCTGGCCACAGAATAATGCAAAAAAACCCAAGGTGAGTAGAAGGACACTTACGGCTGAGAATCTAAGGAAACAGAAATATTAGTATCAATCCTATTGAACTGGTCCATTCTGGGATCAGTTCTGGATTTTTTTTTTTTTTTGTTTCCTTTATTAATTATGATCTTAGTCCTAAGGGATCTAGAAGTTTTATAACATAATTTTTAATACTATTTTTATTCTTTTTTTTATTTTTTGCCCTTTTATATACTTCTATTTCTAGCTAAGTTTTTGGTAGTACGGACAATATACCTCTCATACTTTCCTTTCATCCCTATCTTTTATACATTTCTATTCCTTTCTTTTCATTTGCGTATTTCCAATCACACTACTCTCTTCTGTTCCCCTGTCTTCCATCTATTTTTAATTTATTTTATCTTAACATACTTATAAGCAACACTATCAATCTGCTCAGATTCCTTGCTCTATTCTCCAGATGACACACCACCTTAGTATTTAATATAAGGTTTTTGTCTTTATCTTAGTTCTTAGTACAATTGCCTAATTTCATTCTGAGAATCTCCATTCTGTCTGGTGGTACTCTAGCTCTTTTCTATATTTGATTCTAGCTTAAAAAATCTCCCTGGATTAGTGTTTTTATGTGTAAGGTGTTATTTGTTTGTTTGTTTGCTTTTGCTTTTGTCTCTGATTTGTTCTGTTTCAGTTGTCAATTTCTGTTGGGTTTCTCTTTGAATATCTGATAGCATACTGGGGTTCTGTCAGGTCTTTCTAGAGCCTTATGTCCTAGTGGATTCAGAAATTGTGTGTCTTATACATGTATGTGTTTCCTAGACTTAGTATTTGTTTAACCCAATACTTGGACATTAGTCTGAGGCTTGGACAGTCTTATATAAACACCTCTATCACCAGGACAAGCAACCCCAAAACTTTGGACAACCATGAGGAAACAAAGAAACACCATACAGGGAAAGCAGCAGGAAAAAAAACCCACAAGACCAAATAAACGAGGAGGAAATAGAAAAAATGCCTGAAAAATAATTCAGAGTAACGGCAGTAAAAATGATACAAAATCTTGATAACAAAATAGAGAAAGTACAAGAAACAGTTCATAAGAACTCAGAAAAACAAACAGCAATGGATAACAAAATAACTGAAATTAAAAATACTCTAGATGCTATAACCAGCAGAATGACTGAGGCAGAAGAACGAATAAATGAGTTGGAAGATAGAATGGGAGAAATAAATGCCACAGAGCAGGAAAAAAGAAAAAAGAATAAAAAGAATAGAAGACAGTCTCAGAGACCTCAGTGATAACATTAAGTGTACCAACATTCGAATTATAGACATCCCAGAAGAAGAAGAAAACAAGAAAGGGTCTGAGAAAATATTTGAAGAGGTTCTAGTGGAAAACTTCCCCACCATGGGAAAGGAAATAATTAACCAAGTCCAAGAAGCACAGAGAGTCCAGTACAAAATAAACCCAAGGAGAAATACACCAAGGCACATATTAATCTAACTAATGACAATTAAACACAATGAAAAAATATTAAAAGCAGCAAGAGAAAAGCAACAAACAACATATAAGGGAAAACCCATAAGGATAACAGCTGACCTTTCTACAGAAACTCTGCAGGCCAGAAGGGAATGGCAGGATATACTGAAAGTCCTGAAAGAGAGAAACCTACAGCCAAGAATACTCTACCCAGCAAGAATCTCATTCATATTCGATGGAGAAATCAAAAGCTTTACAGACAAGCAAAAGTTAAGAGAATTCAGCACCACCAAACCAGCCTTACAACAAGTGCTAAAGGAATTTCTCTAAGTAGGAAACACAAGAAAAGGAAAACACCTACAAATACAAACCCAAAACAATTAAGAAAATGGTCATTGGAATACACATGTCAATAATCACTTTAAATGTAAATGGATTAAATGCTCCAAGCAAAAGACACAGAGTGGCTGAATGGATACAAAAACAAGATTCTTCTATATGCTGACCAGAAGAAACCCACTTCAGACCAAGGGATATATATAGATTGAAAGGAAAGGGATGGGAAAAGATATTCCATGCAAATGGAAGTCAAAAGAAAGCTGGAGGAGCAATACTCATATCAGACAAATTAGACTTGAAAGTAAAGACTATTAAAAGAGACAAGGAAGGACACTACATAATGATCAAGGGATCCATCCAAGAAGAACATATCACAATTGTAAATATCTATGCCCCCAACATAGGAGTACCTCAATACATAAGGCAAATGCTAACAGCTATAAAAGGGGACATCAACAGTAACACAATACTAGTGGGAGACTTGAACACCCCACTTACATCGATGGACAGATCATCCAAACAGAAAATAAATAAAGACACACAAGCTTTAAATGGCACATTAGACCATCTCGACTTAATTGATATTTATAGGACATTCCATCCAAAAACGACAGACTACACTTTCTTCTCAAGTGCACACGGAACATTTTCCAGGATAGATCACATCTTGGGTCACAAATCAAACCTTGGCAAATTCAAGAAAACTGAAATCATATCAAGCATCTTCTCAGACCACAATGCCGTGAGACTAGATATCAATTACAGGAAAAAAACTGCAAAAAATACAAACACATGGAGGCTAAACAATTCACTCTTAAACAACCAAGAAATCACTAAAGAACTCAAAGAGGAAATCAAAAAATATCTAGAAACAAATGATAATGAAAACACAACAACCAAAAACCTGTGGGATGCAGCAAAAGCAGTTCTAAGAGGGAAGCTTATAGCAATACAGTCCTACCTTAAGAAACAAGAAAATGATCGAATAAACAACCTATCCTTACACCTAAAACAATTAGAAAAAGAAGAACAAAGAAACCCCAAAGTGAGCAGAAGGAAAGAAATCATAACGATCAGAGCAGAAATAAATGGAAAAGAAAGGAAGGAAGCAATAGCAAAAAATAATAAAACTAAAAGCTGGTTCTTTGAGAAGATTAACAAAATTGATAAACCATTAGCTAGACTCATCAAGAAAAAAAGGGAGAAGATGCAAATCAACAGAATTAGAAAGGAAAAAGGAGAAGTAACAATGGACACCACAGAAATACAAAAGATCATGAGAGACTACTACAAGCAACTATATGCCAATCAATTGGATAACCTGGAAGAAATGGAGAAATTCTTAGAAAAATACAATCTTCCAAGACTGAACCAGGAAGAAATAGAAACCATGAACAGACCAATCACAAGTACGGAAATTGAGGCAGTGATTAAAAATCTCCCAACACACAAAAGCCCAGGACCAGATGGATTCATGGGTGAATTCTATCAAACATTTAGAGAAGAGCTAACACCTATCCTTCTCAAACTCTTCCAAAATATTGCAGAAGGCGGAACACTCCCAAACTCATTCTACAAGGCCACCATCACCCTGATACCAAAACCAGGCAAAGATGTCACAAAAAAAGAAAACTACAGACCAATATCACTGATGAATATAGATGCAAAAATCCTCAACAAAATACTAGCTAACAGACTCCAACAGCACATTAAAAAAATCATACACCATGACCAAGTGGGGTTTATCCCTGGGATGCAAGGATTCTTCAATACACACAAATCAATCAATGTGATACATCATATCAACAAATTGAAGGATAAAAACCATATGATCATCTCAATAGATGTATAAAAGGCTTTTGACAAAGTTCAACATCCATTTATGATAAAAGCTCTCCAGAAAATGGGCATAGAAGGAAATTACCTCAACATAATAAAAACCATATATGAGAAACCAAAAGCCATCATCATTCTAAATGGAGAAAAACTGGAAGAATTCCCTCTAAGAACAGGAACAAGACAAGGGTGCCCGTTCTCACCATTATCATTCAACATAGTTTTGGAAGTTTTAGCCACAGCAATCAGAGAAGAAAAAGAAATAAAAGGAATCCAAATTGGAAAAGAAGAAGTAAAATTGTCACTCTTTGCAGGTGACATGATATTATATATAGAAAACCCTAAAGACTCTACCAGAAAACTGCTAGCACTAATTGATGAATTTAGTAAAGTAGCAGGATACAAAATTAATGCACAGAAATCTCTTGCATTCCTATACACTAACAATGGAAGAGCAGAAAGAAATTAAGGAAACTCTTCCATTCACCATTGCAACCAAAAGAATAAAATACCTAGGAATAAACCTGCCTAAGGAGGCAAAAGATCTGTATGCAGAAAACTTTAAGACATTGATGAAAGAAATCAAAGATGACACAAACAGATGGAGGGACATACCATGTTCCTGGATTGGAAGAATCAACATCGTGAAAATGACTGTACTATCCAAAGCAATTTACAGATTCAATACAATCCCCATCAAATTACCAATGGCATTTTTCACAGAACTAGAGCAAGAAATCTTACGATTTGTATGGAAACGCAAAAGACCCCGAATAGCCAAAGCAATCTTGAGAAGGAAAAATGGAGTTGGTGGAATCAGGCTTCCTGACTTCAAATTATACTACAAGGCCATAGTGATCAAGACAGTATGGTACTGGCACAAAAATAGAAAGGAAGACCAATGGAATAGAATAGAGAACTCAGAAGTAAGCCCAAACACATATGGGTACCTTATCTTTGACAAAGGAGGCAAGAATACACAATGGAAAAAAGACAGCCTCTTCAATAAGTGGTGCTGGGAAAATTGGACAGCAACATGTAAAAGAATGAAATTAGAACACTTCCTAACACCATACATAAAAATAAACTCCAAATGGATTAAAGACCTCAATGTAAGGCCGGACACTATAAAACTCCTAGAGGAAAACATAGGCAGAACACTCTATGACATATATCAAAGCAAGATCCTTTTTGACCCACCTCCTAGAATCATGGAAATAAAATCAAGAATAAATGAATGGGACCTCATGAAACTTAAAAGCTTTTGCACAGCAAAAGAAACCATAAACAAGACAAGAAGGCAACCCTCAGAATGGGAAAAAATAGTTGTCTTTGAAACAACAGACCAAGGATTAACCTCCAAAATATACAAGCAGCTCATGAAGCTTAATACCAAAAAAGCAAATATCCCAATCCACAATTGGGTGGAAGACCTAAATAGACATTTCTCCAAAAAAGGCATACAGATGGCCAACAAACACATGAAAAGATGCTCAACATCACTAATCATCAGAGAAATACAAGTCAAAGCCACAATGAGGTATCACCTCACACCGATCAGAATGGCCATCATCACAAAATCTGGAAACAATAAATGTTGGAGAGGGTGTGGAGAAAAGGGAACCCTCCTGCACTGTTGGTGGGACTGTAAGTTGGTACAGCCACTATGGAAAACAATTTGGAGGTTCCTTAAAAAACTACAAATGGAACTACCATATGATCCAGTAATCCCACTCCTGGCATATACCCAAAGAAAACCATAATCCCAAAAGAAACATGTACCATAACGTTTATTGCAGCACTATTTACAATAGGCAGGACATGGAAGCAACCAAAATGCCCATCAAGAAATGAATGGATAAAGAAGATGTGGCATATATCTACAATGGTATATTACTCAGCTATAAAAAGGGATGAGATGGAGCTATACGTAATGAGGTGGATAGACCTAGATTCTGTCATACAGAGTGAAGTAAGTCAGAAAGAGAAAGACAAATATTGCATGTTAACTCACATGCACGGAATCTAAAAATGGTACTGATGAACTCAGTGACAAGAACAAAGATGCAGATGCAGAGAATGGACAGGAGAACTCGAGGTTTGGGAGGGGGCGGGGGGTGAAGCAGAAGCTGAGATGAAGCGAGAGAGTAGCACAGACATACATATACTACCAACTGTAAAATAGATAGCCAGTGGGAAGTTGTTGTATAACAAAGGGAGTTCAACTCGAGGATGGAAGAAGCCTTAGAGGACTGGGATGAGGAGGGTGGGGGGCGAGTTGAGGGAGGGGGGGAATATGCGGATATGTGTATAAAAACAGATGATTGAACTTGGTGTATCCCCCCAAAAATAATAAATAAATAAAATTTAAAAAAATAGAATCAAGATAAATACAGCATATAGTTTTCAGTGTGTGGAGTTTTAAAATCTGAGATCTACTGACCTGTCTTAAAAGACATTGCACAAGCGGAATAATAAATTCAACACCATTTTAACCTTTAAAAAAAAGTTTGAATTGTTGATATGGAAGGCAACTGGCCATAGCTGTATAGTATATGTATGTTTCCTATTACCCAGGAACCCTATTCCTAGGTATATGTTTCAAAGAAGTTAATAGAAGAACATGATTAAGCTAATTCTTTTCAACATTGTTTGTGGTAGCTATTGTTTGCAGCCATCTTCTGTATGATGGATACATTCACTGTAAGAAGCATTTAAGAGCAATGGATTAGGTACACATACAGCAGCATGAAGAAGACTTAAACCAACAGCATTGCACACATACAGCAATCTCCGTGGCACAATACCATTTACATAACCTAAAAACACACAAAAAGGACCACTGTATTTTTATAAGGTCGTATACATATTCAAGGGAATGTAACACACTCAACAGATTGAGTGCCTATGTGGCAATACAGAACAGGAGTGGAGCTCAGGAACAGTGAAAAGAAAATGAAAGACAACAAGATCTTCCATACTGAGAACTGTCTACCATACTGGAAGTTATACTTTCAACTCTGCAGCTGAGACCAAAAGAAAAGAAAAAAATGCCCAGTAACCAGATGCTTTAGTTAATAGTGCTCAATATATTCGTGTTTCTCTGCAGTTTAGAACACTGGAATTTTAACAGGCTGGGTTAATTCTATATTTCTTATGCTTTTTGTTTGGTCACTATCTCTGTTCCTCCTCAGACAAAATAGCTTATTCCTTGATGTGAATTCCTTTTGTAGTCTTTGGGAAAAATCTTCAGGTGCTTTAATAATTACATGATTTTTCTTTACTATTCAAATGATGTTTTATCAGTTGCTTTTGTTCAGTTCCATGTTCCATTTAGCAGACGTCGTAGTAAGAGTATAATCCTTAGTTGACACAAAATGCATACTTATTACAAAAACTGATCGCACGTTGGCAGCTGACGTGTGAAGAGTTCCCACCACTTGCTGTGATGTGCTAGTGGACAAACACTAGTCTAAGGAAGTTAGAGTAAAGCAATCCAGAAGAAAACTATGTGGTCCTTAAAATGATGGGAACAGCTTTAACAATATGGAGAATGTAAATAACATGAGTGGAAAATATCACCAAGACAACAAAATTCCATGGATAGTATTTGCAGTAAAGATAGGTTTGAAAAAAATATGAAACACATTAATAGGGATTTTTAGTTGTCAGAGGAAGTTTGGTTTTGGCTGGGGCAGGCATGGTCAGTGCCACACCTCCAGAGCCCTCCAACCCTTCAGAGTGCTCTGACAAATTCCAGTGGCCAGTATCTGCATCTTTGTGCCTAAGGACCATTCCTCTATAAGAGTGGAAAGCTGCCTTGTTGATGTGCCCCTATACCAAGGAACAGACACCTCCTGGGAGCAGCTATCAACAAACACACTTGGGAGTTGGTACCTAACACCACAGGAGAAACAATGCAACATGAACATTGCTTTAGGCAAATTAATCCCATTGGTGTGATGACTGGTAGTCTGGAAATGTTGTCTACAATAGAACTTTCTGACTTTCTTGGACTCTACTTATATCTAAGGCTCATGAGCACTGTGTGCTAACCACTTTCTTTATAGCTTTGTGGAAAAAAAAAAGATGAAAAGGTCTACCTTCCCACTTAAAAAGAGGAAAAAAGAAAAGACAAGTTATGAAGAAAGACTAAATTTTTGTTAGAGTACTGCTATGATATAAATCTTGGACTGACCAAATATCCAGTGCCAAGAGATTAAGAAAAGATGAATTGAAGATCTCAATTTTTATTTTGATCTTCTATTTGTTAAACATTTTTAGTGTTCTAATTTCTTGTGTTCATAACTATCACTCAAAATAGGCAAGCCAGCCCCATTCTCCATAGAAAAGTCGTGCTTAAAGACTGATTGGCCATGAGCAGTACTTCACATTCTTTCAGGTGAGCTTCATCTAAACAAACTGGACAATAGCCCTACCCTTTCCTATCCAATGATGTAGGATGCCCATTAAAGGTATCTCTGGGGACTTCCCTGGTGGCACTGTGATTAAGAATCCACCTGCCAATGCAGGGAACACAGGTTTGATCCCTAGTCCAAGAAGATCCCACATGCCATGGAGCAAGTAAGCCCGTGCACCACAACTACTGAGCCTGTGCTCTACAGTCTGTGAGCCACAGCTACTGAGCCCATGTGCCTGCAGCCCATGCTCCACAAAAGAGAAGCCACTGCAATGAGAAGCCCACGCACAGCAACAAAGTGTAGCCCCCGCTCACCACAGCTAGAGAAAGCCCGCAAGCAGCAAGGAAGACCCAATATAGCCAAATAAATAAATAAACAAATAGCACTGATCATTAAAATAAATCATAAGTTTATAAAAAAAATAAAGGTGTCTCTGAATCTCGTATAAACTCACTTCTTTTTTTTTTTTTTTTTGGAAATCAAGATAGCTTTATTGGTGGTAAAACCAAATTGGAGAGTGTGTTAGGACTTCCTATTGCTACATCCTGAATTAAACTGTACCACCCAGTTCCAGTAACAGAAGCTGAAACAGAGTAGAAGCCAGGCTGGACTGGCGAGAGGCAGGCTCAGCCTTTTCTGCTAATCTCATGGACACTGGAATCTAGGACAATGCTGGCGACCCAAGAGAAGTGGGGAGGACATGGCAGGTCCCAATGCTTTGTTATTACAGTGACCCTGTACTATGGCTAGTGTGCACCAAAAAACATCAGGCTCTCAAAGTTCTCCGTGTTCACTCCAGTAACCCCCTGTTAGGGACTGGAGTGGAAGTTTCCTCTCTTTAATAGAAGTGTGAGGCCTAGGAATCCTGTAAACGACTGCAGGAGCTGTCTGCCATTGGCAAAGTACTCAGTTTGCTGTCCTAGTACCAGCAATTTTCACATGGTTCCTGTCACCTGGAAAGCCATTCATAGTCCTCTTCACCAAATCAAACTCAGTCTAGTTTTCAGGCTAGTTCCAATCTGCCTTCTTCTGTGAAGTCTTCCCTGACCAACCCAAACCAGTCTTCTGACATGGATTCATCTCTTTCTTAGTTGTCTTATAGTACCCACCAGACTGTAGGCAAGTTGGAGTCTCGAGTTCTCCAGTCCATTCTCTGTATCTGCTTCCTTGTTCTTGTCACTGAGTTCATCAGTACCATTTTTAGATTCCGTATATGTGAGTTAGCATACAATATTTGTCCTCTTTCTGACTTACTTCACTATGTATGACAGATTGTAGTTCTATCCACCTCATGACATATAGCTCTATCTCATTCCTTTTTATAGCTGAGTAATATTCCATTGTATATATATGCCACATCTTCTGTATCCATTCATTTGTTGACGGGCATTTCGGTTGCTTCCATGTCCTGGCTATTGTAAACAGTGCTGTAATAAACATTATGGTACATGTTTCTTTTGGGATTATGGTTTTCTTTGGGTATATGCCCAGGAGTGGGATGACTGGATCATATGGTAGTTCTATTTGTAGTTTTTTAAGGAACCTCCAAATTGTTTTCCATAGTGGCTGTACCAACTTACAGTCCCACCAACAGTGCAGGAGAGTTCCCTTTTCTCCACACCCTCTCCAACATTTGTTGTTTCCAGACTTTGTGATGATGGCCATTCTGATTGGTGTGAGGTGATACCTCATTGTGGCTTTGACTTGTATTTCTCTGGTGATTAGTGATGTTGAGCATCTTTTCATGTGTTTGTTGGCCATCTGTATGTCTTCTTTGGAGAAATGTCTATTTAGGTCTTCCACCCAATTGTGGATTGGGATATTTGCTTTTTTGGTATGAAGCTGCATGAGCTGCTTGTATATTTTTGAGGTTAATCCTTTGTCCGTTGTTTCATAGGCAATTATTTTTTCCCATTCTGAGGGTTGCCTTTTAGTCTTGTTTATGGTTTCTTTTGCTGTGCAAAAGCTTTTAAGTTTCATGAGGTCCCATTCATTTATTCTTGATTTTATTTCCATGATTCTAGGAGGTGGGTCAAAAAGGATGTTGCTTTGATGTATGTCATAGAGTGTTCTGCCTATGTTTTCCTCTAGGAGTTTTATCGTGTCTGGCCTTACATTGAGGTCTTTAATCCATTTGGAGTTTATTTTTGTATATGGTGTTAGGAAGTGTTCTAATTTCATTCTTTTACATGTTGCTGTCCAATTTTCCCAGCACCACCTATTGAAGAGGCTGTCTTTTTTCCATTGTGTATTCTTGCCTCCTTTGTCAAAGATAAGGTACCCATATGTGTTTGGGCTTACTTCTGAGTTCTCTATTCTATTCCATTGATCTTCCTTTCTATTTTTGTGCCAGTACCATACTGTCTTGATCACTATGGCCTTGTAGTATAGTTTGAAGTCAGGAAGCCTGATTCCACCAACTCCATTTTTCCTTCTCAAGATTGCTTTGGCTATTCGGGGTCTTTTGCGTTTCCATACAAATCGTAAGATTTCTTGCTCTAGTTCTGTGAAAAATGCCATTGGTAATTTGATGGGGATTGCATTGAATCTGTAAATTGCTTTGGGTAGTACAGTCATTTTCACGATGTTGATTCTTCCAATCCAGGAACATGGTATATCCCTCCATCTGTTTGTGTCATCTTTGATTTCTTTCATCAATGTCTTAAAGTTTTCTGCATACAGATCTTTTGCCTCCTTAGGCAGGTTTATTCCTAGGTATTTGATTATTTTGGTTGCAATGGTGAATGGGAGAGTTTCCTTAATTTCTCTTTCTGCTCTTCTGTTGTTAGTGTATAGGAATGCAAGAGATTTCTGTGCATTAATTTTGTATCCTGCTACTTTACTAAATTCATCAATTAGTGCTAGCAGTTTTCTGGTAGAGTCTTTAGGGTTTTCTATATATAATATCATGACATCTGCAAAGAGTGACAATTTTACTTCTTCTTTTCCAATTCGGATTCCTTTAATTTCTTTTTCTTCTCTGATTGCTGTGGCTAACACTTCCAAAACTATGTTGAATAACAGTGGTGAGAGTGGACACCCTTGTCTTGTTCCTGTTCTTAGAGGGAATTCTTCCAGTTTTTCTCCATTGCGAACAATGTTGGCTTTTGGTTTGTCATATATGGCTTTTATTATGTTGAGGTAATTTCCTTCTATGCCCATTTTCTGGAGAGCTTTTATCATAAATGGATGTTGAACTTTGTCAAAAGCTTTTTCTGCATCTATTGAAATGATCATATGGTTTTTATCCTTCAATTTGTTGATATGATGTATCACGTTGATTGATTTGCATATATTGAAGAATCCTTGCATCCCAGGGATAAACCCCACTTGATCGTGGTGTATGATTTTTTTTAATGTGCTGTTGCAGTCTGTTAGCTAGTATTTTGTTGAGGATTTTCACATCTATATTCATCAGTGATATTGGTCTGTAGTTTTCTTTTTTTGTGACATCTTTGCCTGGTTTTGGTATCAGGGTGATGGTAGCCTCGTAGAATGAGTTTGGGAGTGTTCCGCCTTCTGCAATATTTTGGAAGAGTTTGAGAAGGATAGGTGTTAACTCTTCTCGAAATGTTTGATAGAATTCGCCTGTGAATCCATCTGGTCCTGGGCTTTTGTGTGTTGGGAGATTTTTAATCACTGCCTCAATTTCCGTACTTGTGATTGGTCTGTTCATGGTTTCTATCTCTTCCTGGTTCAGTCTTGGAAGATTGTATTTTTCTAAGAATGTATCCATTTCTTCCAGGTTATCCAATTGATTGGCATATAGTTGCTTGTAGTAGTCTCTCATGATGTTTTATATTTCTGAGGTGTCCGTTGTGACTTCTCCTTTTTCCTTTCTAATTCTGTTGATTTGCATCTTCTCCCTTTTTTTCTTGATGAGTCTGGCTAATGGTTTATCAATTTTGTTAATCTTCTCAAAGAACCAGCTTTTAGTTTCATTTATTTTTCTTATGGTTTCTTTCCTTTCTTTTTCATTTGTTTCTGCTCTGATCTTTATGATTTCTTTCCTTCTGCTCACTTTGGGGTTTCTTTGTTCTTCTTTCTCTAGTTGTTTGAGGTGTAAGGTTAGGTTGTTTATTCGATCATTTTCTTGTTTCTTAAGGTAGGACTGTATTGCTATAAACTTCCCTCTTAGAACTGCTTTTGCTGCGTCCCATAGGTTTTGGGTTGTTGTGTTTTCGTTGTCATTTGTTTCTAGATATTTTTTGATTTCCTCTTTGATTTCTGTAGTGATTCCTTGGTTGTTTAAGAGTGAATTGTTTAGCCTCCATGTGTTTGTATTTTTTGCAGTTTTTTTCCTGTAATTGATATCTAGTCTCATGGCGTTGTGGTCTGAGAAGATGCTTGATATGATTTCAATTTTCTTGAATTTGCCGAGGTTTGATTTGTGACCCAAGATGTGATCTATCCTGGAAAATGTTCCGTGTGCACTTGAGAAGAAAGTGTAGTCTGTCGTTTTTGGATAGAATGTCCTATTAAATATCAATTAAGTCAAGAGGGTCTAATGTGTCATTTAAAGCTTGTGTGTCTTTATTTATTTTCTGTTTGGATGATCTGTCCATTGATGTAAGTGGGGTGTTCAAGTCTCCCACTATTATTGTGTTACTGTCGATGTCCCCTTTTATAGCTGTTAGCATTTGCCTTATGTATTGAGGTGCTCCTATATTGGGGGCATAGATATTTACAATTGTGATATGTTCTTCTTGGATGGATCCCTTGATCATTATGTAGTGTCCTTCCTTGTCTCTTTTAATAGTCTTTACTTTCAAGTCTAATTTGTCTGATATGAGTATTGCTACTCCAGCTTTCTTTTGACTTCCATTTGCATGGAATATCTTTTTCCATCCCTTTACTTTCAGTCTATATGTATCCCTTGGTCTGAAGTAGGTTTCTTGTAGGCAGCATATAGAAGGGTCTTGTTTTTGTATCCATTCAGCCAGTCTGTGTCTTTTGCTTGGAGCATTTAATCCATTTACATTTAAAGTGATTATTGACATGTGTGTTCCAATGACCATTTTCTTAATTGTTTTGGGTTTGTATTTGTAGGTGTTTTCCTTTTCTTGTGTGTCCTACTTAGAGAAGTTCCTTTAGCACTTGTTGTAAGGCTGGTTTGGTGGTGCTGAATTCTCTTAACTTTTGCTTGTTTGGAAAGCTTTTGATTTCTCCCTCAAATCTGAATGAGATTCTTGCTGGGTAGAGTATTCTTGGCTGTAGGTTTCTCTCTTTCAACCTTCTGGCCTGCAGAGTTTCTGTAGAAAGGTCAGCTGTTATCCTGATGGGTTTTCCCTTATATGTTTTTTGTTGCTTTTCTCTTGCTGCTTTTAATATTTTTTCTTTGTGTTTAATTGTCGTTAGTTTGATTAATATGTGTCTTGGTGTATTTCTCCTTGGGTTTATTCTGTATGGGACTCTCTGTGCTTCTTGGACTTGGTGAATTATTTCCTTTCCCATGTTGGGGAAGTTTTCCACTAGAACCTCTTCAAATATTTTCTCAGACCCTTTCTTGTTTTCTTCTTCTTCTGGGATGCCTATAATTCGAATGTTGGTACGTTTCAGGTTATCACTGAGGTCTCTGAGGCTGTCTTCTAGTCTTTTTATTTTTTTTTCTTTTTCCTACTCTGTGGCGTTTATTTCTCCCATTCTATCTTCCAACTCACTTATTCGTTCTTCTGCCTCTGTCATTCTGCTGGTTATAGCATCTAGAGTATTTTTAATTTCAGTTATTTTGTTATCCATTGCTGTTTGTTTTTCTGAGTTCTTATGAACTGTTTCTTGTACTTTATTTTGTTATCGAGATTTTGTATCATTTTTACTATCATTACTCTAAATTCTTTTTCAGGCATTTTTCCTATTTCCTCCTCATTTATTTGGTCTTGTGGGTTTTTTTCCTGCTCCTTTGCCTGCATGGGTTTTCTTTGTTTCCTCATGGTTGTCCAAGCTTTTGGGGTTGCTTGTCCTGGTGATAGAGGTGTTTATAGAAGACTGTCCAAGCCTCAGACTAATGTCCAAGTATTGGATTAAACGAATATTCAGTCTGCTGTTGTTGAAGGGTTGCCTGCAGAGGTGGGGGGCAGCTGTGGCTCACTGAGGAGATGGGGCACTGGCAGCAGGGGTTCTGGGAAGTGCTCATTGGCATGAGCCCTTCGAGAGTCCACCATTAGCTCCACCAAAGAGCCTGTTAAACTCACTTCTTGATGTATGCCAGGATAATTTTGTTGGCTGTCACATCCAAACTACCAAACCTCTCTCCCAAACACATAGCTAAATAACTTAAAGTCATAGATTTCTCTTCTAAAAACTGTTAGAGTTTTCATAATAAATCTTGACAAACCAAGTCACATTAAAACATACACACACACGCTTGTGTTCACATAGGCATGCGTGGATAAAACAGAAATATGTGTTAAATCTAAGACAAACATCTTTCAATTCATTCAGCTAAATAAAATCTCTCCATTGAATACTAAAAAAATCCTTCACAGTTTAATATTTCAATTAAAAGAAATTCCAATCACAATATTTTGCTGAAGTTTAAAAAGTTATTCTCAAGGGACTCCCCTGGTGGCTCAGTGGTTAAGAATCCACCTGCCAATGCAGGGGACACGGGTTCAATCCCTGCTCAGGGAAGATCCCACATGCCGCAGAGCAACAAAGCCTGTGCACCCCAACTATTGAGTCTGCACTCTAGAGTCCATGAGCCACAACTATTTTTTTTTTTTTTTTTTTTTTTTTTTTTTGGCACACGGGCTTAGTTGCTCCGCGGCATGTGGGATCTTCCTGGAGCTGGGATCAAACCCGTGACCTCTGCATTGGCAGATGGATTCTTAACCACCGCGCCACCTAGGAAGCCCTGAGCCACAACTATTGAGCCCATGTGCTGCAGCTACTGAAGACCGCATGCCTAGAGCCTGTGCTCTGAAACAAGAGAAGCCACCATAATGAGGAGCCTGCACCCTGCAATGAAGAGTAGCCCCAGCAACTAGCTCTGCAACTAGAGAAAGCCCGTGTGCAGCAACAAAGATCCAAAGCAGCCAATAAACAAATCAAATCAATTAATTAATTTATTTAAAAAAGAAGGAACAATTAGAATAGCTGATCTCTTTTTTTTTTTAAAGGGACAGGGGATTAGCTTTGCCTTGTGTGAAATGGACCCAATTACTTCAGAACATGTAGGGTGCCCTGTCTTCTGCGCCAAAGCCAAACGAGGATTTCTTTCAGTTCCCTGAAGGAGACATGTTCAGCCCACCCCAGGACTTTTAAACAGGGTATTTCTCTAAAATTATTTTTCTGCCCACATTCCTATGTAAGTTTTATTCTATTTAATCTTCATCTAGTCTCCAAACTGAGGCTGTTCTCCATGTTTTTTAATAAATATTTTAGTGATAATTTGTTTAATATTTGTTTCCATTACTGCAATGTAAGGTCTATGAGAAAAGTAATTTTGTCCATTATTTTTTTTTTCATTATTATATTCTCAGTGCCAGGCAGTAGGGGCGTTCATTGAAGAATCTCAATTCAGCACTAAAAGAATGAAATTAATATTTTATGATGGGATAATGAGTTAATTTGTGGGAAGGCATTCTGGAACCTTTTTGAAACATTGAAAATGTTGAAGTATGTGGGCCGAGCGATGGGATTCAGAATGTCCTGCTTGAGCAGTGGAGGAGCTGAGGGTGCGGGGCTTGGAGACTAATATCACCCTGTTTGGTCCTGAGGGATGGCTGGTTAGCCAAAGACGGGTAAGATTCCTCAGAGGAGGAACAACCTAAGACAGGCACAGCCGCAGAGGGGCCAACAGGGGTGGTGCATAGAGCCTTCCTTATATCACCGTGTTTGGCCCTGGAGGATGACTGGTTAGCCAGAGACGGGTAAGATTCCTCAGAGGAGGAACAACCTAAGACAGGCACAGTCGCAGAGGGGCCAACACGGGTGGGGCACAGACCCTTAATCCTTTTGAGAGAGGTCTCCTGCCCCCAGGGCTGCTTTGCTCTCCACGCCCAGCTCAAATCAGGACCCAGGAGGCAAACAAAGATCATTGCCCCCAGTCATGTGAGGCCTTTGATTGTTTATGGGATTAACCTGGGAGTGTTAGACCCTTAGGCTATGCCAAGAACTCAATAAAAGCAACGTGGGATCAATCAGCAGGGCTCTTGATCCTAGAGGTCTTGAGTCCCCCGGTCCCATCTTTCTCTTCAGTCTGTGTCTGTGTGTTCTTCAAGCTTGTGGCACCCGTCACTCACCTCGAGTCGCCGAGTTGATCCCGGCATTAATTGTTTTTAAAAAATTACATGGGACGTGCTACCTTACACAACTCCAAAATAAATGCCATATGTCCTAAATATCTACATGTAAATTGTGAGATTACGAAGTACGAGGGTGAGTCAAAAATTATCCACACTCTGGTTATATTAAACTTCTGTAAGTTCTATTGCCAGCGTGCGGATGATTTTTGACTCACCCTCGTATTTTAATAATATATCTATAATCTGGGTGATTGGAGAAAATTTTAAAAACACAAAACCAAAATAGGAGCCATGAATAAAAATATTAATAGTTTTAATTGCATCCAACTTAAATGAGTTCGAATAACCCAAAATGTTTAAAAAAGTTAAAAATCACATAAAGAATGTATAAAAAAACTGGGGTTTAATATCTAAAATAGCCCTTAAGATAGCATGTGAAAATGTGTTTTTATAGATTTTAAAGCACTATCAAATGTAAGATATAAAATTATTAGCCTAGTAAATTAATAAACTTCAAAAAAGTTAAAAATCAATGCTGAGAAATACATGTAAACATGCCATTATCAATAAATAAGATTTTTTTTTTTTTAAATAGAGGGACTTCCCTGGTGTTTCAGTGCTTAGGACTCTGCACTTCCACTGCATAGGGCATGTGTTCTATCCTTGGTCAGGGAACTAAGATTCTGAAAACTGAGCAGCACGGCCAAAAAAAAAAAAAAATTTAAAAATAAATAAGAAAAAAAACACATCCCTTTGGAAATAGACATAGAACATATCATAAGGAGGTAATTTTAAAAAAGAAATTATTTATATGATTTATGGTTTACAAAGGTATAAAAGCATTAAATATTATTTGAAAATAAAGAAATGTAAATACTACAGCATTGATACCACTTTTTTTCCTGTCAGATACATAAAGAAAACATAATAGAAGTACTCAGTGTTTCTAGCAGTGTGCAAAAATAGACATTTTTCTATATTTTAGCACAGAAGCGAAGGAAAATTTATAATAATTTGAAATATGCACATTTATTGCTGTGTTCATTGTGACATTTATAGTAATAAATTGGAAACAAATTGTATTCAAAACTTGAGGCTTATAAAATGTATTATAGCACACCCCACAAAGGAATGAGCCATGAAAGATGACATCACAGAGCATTTTTATTCATGGGGAAAGGTATTTCCATATGTGTGAACTATGCCACAAAAACGTTGAAAAAACTTGTATTTTCAGCATAAACTTAATAATGGCAGTAATAGCTTCTTTAGAAATTACTTTTTATTTTAATTTTTCTAGTATTTCTTCAAGAAGCAAAGGGGAGATATTTGGAATAACTTCAAAATGTATTCTTGGGTATTCAGTCCAAACCTGAGATTCCATAAAGTTCATAACATGAGAGAGGTGAAACAAAAAAATGTTTTTCTAAAGTTTTTCTTACTTGTTTCTCTGATTCAACCTGGTTTGGCCTACATTTAATTTTCTTGCAAATGAGAGATAATTTATTTCAAATCTCTTTTTTTATTATAAGGGAAGCACAGGATGATTTGTCCATTCTTATGTAAAGTCTAATTCTCAGAGGACTTTATATGTGCCCCATTTATGTCATTTTCCACATGATAATGTCATTAGTCATGAGCATACTTTTCTTCTACTGTATTGTAATTTCATGAGAACTGTTTTCTGACTAACTTTTGATGTATCTTCCACAGTGCTGAAACTAAATATGTTTTTGAACATAATAGATTCTTAACATATTTGATGCACTAAATGAACTTTTTCTTTTCCTACATTTTTCCATTTAATATGGGGCCTGAAATGGGTTCCTCTCTTGAGTGCACCTGTTTTTCACACTTAAGCTCTCTCCATTCTCAATGAGAGACATTTTCAGATGTTTTACTGTGTCTTAGAGAACACATCTTCAATAGCTAAGATATATAGGGGGGTAGCCTCAATATGGTGACATGTCTATTTTTCCCAGTATGAAGCCCATAATCTTGTAAGCTAGCCCATTGCATTATTGGACTGACAAAGCTGTCTAAACTTAACCAGCCCTTTACAGAACACAGGAAGACAATCATCACCTTTATTTTGGAGTGATATGATGATACCCTGATTGTGTAAAACTTTACTTGTTTTAGCAAGTGTGGGCCATTGCTGCATTACACAAATCTTGTAGTTTTTTGTTCTAGTTGTTTGATGTCCATTTTTAATTGCGCTAGTTCTTTAGTCCTGCAAATTTGCTCCACTGACTACATAGTTAACAATTTCAAGGTTTTGATTTTTTTTATCTATTTTATTTTATTTTTTTCACGTTGGACACTGGTAAAATCAGAGAACCAAGAAGCCGGATTCAGAAATAGTGTTCACAAAATATTATTCCTTAGCCATCAGAGAAAAGGGTCCATGCTCATTAGAGGCACCAACTTGAGTTCATGTTACAGTTGTTCAGTAAATTATCTTAATCTTCTCAACCATCCTGTAAGGACATTTCTTTTGTTTTCCTCATTTTACATTTCAGGAAAATAAGTCTTGGAAAAATTTCATACTTGCCAAAAGATACTCTCAGATTCTGGGACAGAAATGCCTTTTCTCCTCTCTCCATGTCTCTTCCTGAGTCCTTAGAAAAAGAAACATGAAGAAACTCTCTCTGTTCTGTTATTTATTCTCTTAACCTTCTCACCCAAACAAAGTAAGAACTCCTAGTTCAAAAGGGCAGAGCCTGAGACACTAGGCAATATTTTGCTAGACTTTGGACGTCCTTGTATGAGGAGCACATAGAAAGCTTTACATTTACTTCGTACCTTCTTTTTTTTCCCCCTTGTGCTCCTTGGCTCCAAGAGAAAAGCAAATCAGTGGAGTCCATCTGTAAAGGGCCCAGCTTCATGTGCATTTTCTGCTTCAGCCTCTCAAACTGCTGGAATAAGGTGCCAGGTCATCCTATCCACAGGCCATCTGTCTTGGAGATGGTTCTCCACATCCAGCTGTTCTAGACTTGAGGGAAAGAAAAGTAGGAAGTCTCACATAGGTTCCTGAACCTGAAACAAGCTTGAGAGCTGTTGGGAAAAGATCTGTCCAGGGTCATCATGATATAGTGATTACACTCTGACCCAACTACTGTGTTTATTTTTTTAAAATTTTTTTCGAGTTCAGTTCGGCGATTGTGCATGTATTGTGTCTGAACAAATATAGTTTCCTCCCTGTGAAACTGTGGAGAGAATGAGTGAGTGGTAGAATTTATGCACCAAAACCCCTACCTTATACTCTTAACATTATCCTTACACTGTCAACTCCTACTTGTCTTAGGCTTGTCCTGGGAGACAGGGGGTTACTTTAGCTGATTTACATAGGAAGAAACATTAGGTGGCCTCATAGAAACCTTCTGAACTTGAAATAACCAGAAGGAAAATCTGCATATGTGGTAAACACCTTCCTCCTCCTCATTTTTTAAAAATTTATATTATTATATTTTGGCTGTGTTTGGGTCTTCGTTGCTGTGCGCAGGCTTTCTCTAGTTGCTTTGAGCGGGGGCTACTCTTCATTGTGGTGCACAGGCTTCTCATTGCTGTGGCTTCTCTTGTTGCAGAGCATGGGCTCTAGGCTTGTGGGCTTTGGTAATTGCAGCATGAGGGCTCAGTAGTTGTGGCTCGTGGGCTCTAGAGCACAGGCTCAGTAGTTGTGTCACATGGGCTTAGTTGCTCCACAGCATGTGGGATCCTCCCAGCTCAGGGATCAAACACATGTCCCCTGCATTGGCAGATGGACTCAACCGCTGGGCCACCAGGGAGGTTCTCCTCCTTAAAATACAGTTTCACAGCTTAAGTTCTGTTCAGAAAGCCCCTTTGCCCTCCTCCAACCTTGCTCTGCTCCCCTTGCCATGGTAGCATGTCTTTCTTCTCCATCGTGTCCCCATGTTTTGACGCAGTGTGTTCTCTTAGCCTGGACAGCAGAAATAGCCCCTCTACAAGCTCCTTACTCCCCTCAAGCCACATTCATTTGTAAAATATCTCTCCTGCATTTTGTTTTACATTGCATTTTATGTTGGCACAGAAATCAATATTGAGTCTATTCCTGAAAGCTGGAGGTGAACCTGGGTAAAATGGGAGTGAAGATGAGACAGGCTGGGAGCTGGGACCTGAGCCCCTTTGCTGCAGTGGTCACACCTGGACAAACGTCTCCTAGAGCAACAAAATACAAAGAAATTATAAGGGACTAAAAATAACTGCTTGCATGTGCAGTTGCAGTCCGGCAAATTATGGACAGCAAGATACAAAACAACCAAAAACCCACTGCTATTTCTGAAGATCTGAGAGCAAAAGCTGGGTACTGGGTATGCGCCCTGCATACAGCATCACAAAAGGTATGGGCAAACCACCTAAGCCACCCCTCCTGCTCGACCCCTGGACACACCCTTCCCCTCACCCCGTATAAGGAACAAGCTCACCACCCACTCCAGAGTGAGCAAGGGAAACTGTTACTTGTTTTCACTCCCTCGTGCTGCTGCAGGGGCCCCAATAACTTCTATTCTGAATTTCTTGTCAGGTCTCTTATCAACTTTTATTGACCAAGGAAAGCCAAGAACCTTGGTTTGTATCAAAGATAAGGGGAGTGAAATCTTCCCTAACACGGTGGGTGAAAATGAGCCCATCCTAAAACCTAGTTTGCTCGCCAAGTTCATGATGAATCTCTACCCAAAACTTTATTCCCTTGCTTGTCTCCTCTGACCTCAATCCTGTGCTAACTGAACATTAATGAACTGGAGTCCGATGACTAAGATTGCTGTTGTCAAAAACGTCATTAATGTACTAAAATTGCTAGTATAGATATTATCATTAACATACAGGTTGTTTCTCCAGGGCAAGATGAGCTCATAGACCCCAAGCCATGGACCACCTGGACAGAGAATCATAAACCAGATATGATTAAGAAATGTCACAGAAATGTCACAAGGATTAATCCCAGCCTCTCTGTTCTTCTGTGTTAAAAAAAAAAAAAAAAAACATAACTCAAAGACCAAGTGGAAGTGCATCTTGTCCCCTACTCCCTTGCTGGGCTCCCTGCCAATAAACACTTGCTTTGCTGCAAACACCGCTGTCAGGGTTTGGCTTGCTGAGCTGCAGGCATGCGAACCCTTGCTCAGTTGCAAAGGTGGGATGCCTCCTCCACATGTGTCCACGGGTTTGTCACATTGTATTCTGCTTTCTCCGTCTGTCACCTCCTTCTCTATCATTAAGCTGTGATTTCCTTAACTATCTTTCCCTGTATTCCTTCAACATGTACTGTTTTGAGCTTGTCCCCTGTGCCAGAGAGTCATGACTAGATCCCAAGGTAAAAAGAAATAAAACAAAGAAATGAATAAGATACAGTTACAGTCATTTGTCCACAAGTCACTCACAGTAACCCAGAGAAGTAAACATGTAGAGTCTGGTGACTGCTTGAAGGGTCGACTAATGCCTATGAGTGCTCAGAAGAGATGCGCTTTATCTGGCTGAGAGGTAAGGAGCCTCAGGCTGGAGCAGGTCGCTTTAAATAGAGTCCTGAAAAGATTAGCAGTCACTCAAGGCGAGGAGCAAGGCTGGGGGTGAGTGGCGGGGACCCCTCATGCACTGCAGATGAAGCAGTGGCTGTGCAGACTTCCTGCTGACATACAGGTGGGCTCAGGAAATTGGGTGTATTCAGTGCAGCTGGGGAGCAGGGCGGGCAGGGTATGGATTGGACAGAGGCTTGATTGCAGTTATTCATCATTGCCAGTACTCTGTGACTCCACAAAGAGTAGCCTCTCTCTGTCTCTGTTTCTCTCTCTCTCATCTCTATCTCTGTGCTCTCATTTTCCTTACTTTTTCAATTTTGTTGAAGTATAGTTGATTTACAATGCTGTGTTAATATCTGCTGTACAGCAAAGTGATTTAGTTACACATATGCACACACACATATGTACTTTTTCATATTCTTTTCCATTATGATTTATCACAGGATATTGAATGTAGTTCCCTGTGCTATACAGTAGGACTTTGTTGTTTATCCAGCCTGTATATAATAGTTGGCATCTGCTAATCCCAAACTCTCACTCCATCCCTCCCCCACCCGTCTCCCTCTTGGCAACCACAAGTCTGTTCTCTATGTCTATGCATCTGTTTCTGTTTCACAGATATGTTCATTTGTGTTGTATTTTAGATTCCACATATAAGTTATTTCATATGGTATTTGGCTTTCTGTACTCTCATTTTCTAATGAATAAATTAATGAAGACCAAAGTAGACATCCCAAGGCTATCTCCCAAATGTTATATAAATATGTATGAATCATGGCTGTTGAAATCCCCAGAAAAAAAAAAAAAGAACATTACTATTTAAGTCTCATTATTCCTTAAGTGCCTGTTTATGTGTTTGCTTAATTACTTTAAATGGAAACATAGTTTAGAATTGCTGTGATTTCTCCTAAGGAAAAAATAAGCTACAGGGTATGGGAGAGACTCCAATTTGTGGACCACAAATTGCCTTTTTATCATGTGAAGCTATTAATTTCACCCTTGTTTATTGATTTTTTGGGGGATTTATTTCCAGGCACATTTCACCGCAGGTTAGTCTGCGCCAACAGTTCCAGAAAGGTGCACCTGTCCAGCCTGTGTGGTGTGATGCCCTGCTCTTTGCAGGCAGCTGCCTGTGTCCTGGACTCACAGACGCTGAAAAGATTGTGGGAAAAACTGTAGGAAGGAGCAAGGTGAGGCTGGAAACATGCCAGAGGGGAACAGCAATAAAGTGAGAGCAATTGAGAGGCACTTGACAGTGTTTGCCATTGAGTGGATCAAGGTGTTATTTGAATTACATCAGATAATCAAAATGGAACAAAAATATTTGGAGGGGGGCACCTACTCCATTCTTAGCCTTGGGCTAAACAAAGACACCTTTAGATAAAAGAATAGTTCCTGGCATTGTAGATTTGTACTATGTACTTTATTAAATTGGTATTTTTCCTCTTTCCATACACCATAATGACTCCCAGGGAGAAAACATTTCAGTGGAAATAAAATGAACTGTGGGTAGATGAGGAGGAAACAGAATCCTTTGAACAATTAGAATAAACTTTCTCTGCCAGCTGAGTGGAGAGACTACAGCATTTGGAGTTAGCCTTTTTCGTGTATATTTCTGGGTTGGTAACTGAGTAACACAAAATGGGGAGAATGATATATAATTTTCATGGTTGCTACTAAGATTAACTAGATAATGCAGGCAAAGTGACAGGCAAATTGTAGTTATTGTTATTTCAACCAATGTGGCTGTTATTATTATTATTACTATGATTATTTTTAATTGTATTCATTCCTCACAATGAACAGAGAGAAAACTGAGTTCTTGTGAAAGATCACATAGTAGCTAATGAGAGAACTAGAATCAGTTCCTCTGACTCATAATTAAATTCTTTTTCTATATGAGCTCAGTACGTCCGCTTAGACTCCTTTTATGTTCTCTTCACTAGGTGGGATAACTCCATGGCTTAGACGCAAGGAGAAAATCTCCAACCCTTAGTGGAATGATTGGGGTGTTCTAGAAAGGTGTAGCCTCCCTAAACAGGTTCCCCAGATTCCCCAATCATTGCTGAAATCTCACCACTTATAATTCAATACTCTATTTTAGCATCGCCTCCTCCTCTGTCTTTTCAAAGTTGCTACCAGCCAAGTAACAGGAGCATCAGTCTCTTAATCAACACTTTGAATCAAAGATTCTTGAATTTGTTCATGAGTTCAAGTAATTGAGCCATTGGGTGTTCTTCCACCCTATGGTGGGGGACACTTGGATATCTTCATAGGTTTACATTAAAGTCAGTAAATAAACCAGACACCATTTATTTTAGGTCCTAGTGTGGAAAAAAAAAAAAAAAGTTTCAGTGAAAGGGACAAAATGGAAATGACCTCTCCTAATTTTCATACATAGATCCATCTCAGACAACTGAGGCTGGTTTTGTCACCACGTTCTTCCCTTCCAGAACAGGCATGAGGGGAATGAGGGGAATACCTCAGGACATCTCTGAAATGAGAATAAGAAGGGGAAGTGCTAGCACAAGGTAGTAGTTATTGATTGAGAAAATATCAGTCACAAATGTGACTTAAATAACATTTGAGTTAGTGAGTCAGATCTTGATTTAAGGCCATGGAGACACATATAACTTTTGTTCAGATGCTAGTACAGCATATCTGTGAGATGCTATGAAAGTTACTCACTCCTAGGGTTTCTCAATTTCTTTATCTGAAAAATAGAAATAATAAGATCTGCCTTTTGGGTTGCTAAGAGGATTAAATTAGATAAGGAACCTTCTATTATGTCTTCCACAGAGTAGCCTTTTAGAAGAGGCTATTTTTTTTTTTTTTTTTTTTTGCTGTGCCTCACAGCATGTGAGATCTTCGTTCCACTATAAGCACGGCAGGCTAGGTTTTTGGTCTTTTTTTAAGGTGTTACATAAAGCAGTTTTAACTCTACATCTTATGAGAAACAGTTTACTGCCTCAATAGGGTGGTTCAGAACTCTGCCCTCATATTTGGGATGCCTCAATGCTCGTTACCAACCTAAGATTCTCTAAGAAGCCCAGTATTTCAGCGACACCAGGGGAGGCAGACCAATGATGATATTTTGTTTGCACAGCATTTCTTTAAATTAAATCACTCCAAAATATTTTAAAAGAATTTAATTTCGTATTAAAAACCAAGAAGACGTGCCTCTCTGAAAATACTGGAAAGTCTGCAAACTAGGCTCCCTTCCGGTGAGGCAAGGGTGAGTCATTTGACTACCCCTTCAGAAAGGGCAGTTCCAGATTCTACCCTGCTCCACCCTCACTTATCTGGTTGGTCTCTCAGCTCAAACTCAGAAATGTAATAATTCTGAAAAGTTGTCTTCATTGACTGATATTTAAATTAACTATTTTTTCCTTAAAACTTGAATCCTTGTTACCTGATGCAGATTTTCACCCAGTCTTATAGCTGTCTTATAACTTTCATCCTGTATCTTGAGAACTCTGTTTTATAGTCAAGAGTGACAACTAGCTGGAAGGATCTAGTGTTCTAAAGCCCACTGTTGCAAAGAGGAGGGAGATAGGTGGTGGTGTCAGGTCTGAGAGTGATGATAAAGTCCAGAACTGAATTCCTACTACAGCCCAGATAACAAAGAAAGATGAACCAACTTGTCCTCTGAATCTCCACACAGAAGGTGGTTTTGTTCTTGCTAAGGTGTGACCTGGCTGAAGTTTGGTGCCTCATCGTCTGGACAGGACAGAAAAGCACAGATCTTTGGGACATACGGTGCATCCCATAGTTGGGAGTGAGCAACAGAGCCTGGGAGAAAGCAGGGCTGGGCAGGTCCAGAAATCCTCCAGAATTGAAGCCCAGGGCCAGAGCAACAGGCTGGTGCAAAAGTGTTCCAGTGTTCTGGAAACATGTGTATTGCAGGTCAGGGCAGAGGACGATGCCCAAAACAAGACAGATAAGAAGCAGTTAAATGAACAGTGCTCACAAGCCAAGGGAAAGGGTGAGTTAGTAAGACTGTAAGTAGTAGTTTACTTTAAAGTATTTCATCCTGGGTCATGTGATATAAATGCGGATATTAGTTTGGTCCCATTGCATGCCAGGGTCAGTCAGTTGCTCTAAACATGTCAGAAAGATCTGCCAGCTTTTAACCAGAAAACCCACATTCCAGGGAGAGCTATTACATGTATTATTTCTCAGCAAATAATATTAAAGGCTGTGCTAATTTGCTAGAAAGCTTGATGGGTGTTAGAAAAGTTGTTGATTAGGAATAGGAAGTGTTAGAAATGTGCTTCCATTTGTGCATTTTTGCTATTCGACACAGGTGGATAAGGTAAAATATCTTGAAAACAACCCCTACTTTTTTTAAAATAAATAAATTTATTTATTTGTTTATTTATATTTATTGGCTGCATTGGGTTCTCTCTGCTACACGCTGATTTTCTGTAGTTGCGGAGAGCAGGGGCTACTCTTTGTTGAGGTAGGCGGGCTTCTCATTGTGGTGGCTTCTCTTGCGGCAGAGCATGGGCTCTAGGTGCACAGGCTTCAGTAGTTGCAGCATGTGAGCTCATTAGTTGTGGCTCACAGGCTTTAGAGCATGGGCTCAGTAGTTGTGGCACACAGACCTAGCTGCTCTGCGGCATGTGGGATCTTCCTCAACCAGGGATCGAACCTGTGTGCCCTGCACTGGCAGGCGGAATCTTAACCACTGTGCTACCAGGGAAGCCCAATCCCTGCTTTTCAAGGAAAAGGGCTTTAAAATCTAGTGTCTCCTTCACCATATACCCTTAAAGATAACTTGGGATAGTTGATTCATAAATAAGCTAGTGTCTTGCTGATGGTTTAGATGAGTGTTGGTTATAGTATTGAAGAGATGATTCACTGAAGTACATAATTGGAATATTGTAACATTTGTTTTCAAAGAAATTTCCATGCAAGGCATTTTCAGAGGCTCACAGTAGAACACTGGGATTTCACTGAAGCTGAATGCTTGCCCATTATTTGTATGTGTGGCAGAATTTGGTCTGGGACTTATTTTTATAATTTCTTAGCAGCTGGGTTATGGGGGAGTGCTAATTCTCACTTATCTCCCATTATTGGACTATGCTAGTGAGGTCTTCAAAAAGAACCTAGTAACTGTGCATGGCCACTGTGCTCAGCATGATGGACGAGAAAGAGGATGACCCAAGGATTAAAAAGATAAATATCATGTGACCACTTATATGTGGAATCTAAAAAATGATACAAATGAACTGATTTACAAAACAGAAATAGACTCACAGACATAGAAAACAGACTTATGGTTACCAAAAGAGAAGAGGGCTGGGATAAATTAGGAGTTTGGTATCAACAGATTCACACCTCTAAATATAAAATAGACAAAAAGGACCTACTGCATAGCACAGGGAACGATATTCAATATCTTGTAATAACCTTTAATGGAAAAGAATCTGAAAAATATTACTTATGTATATATAGGTACATATATATGTATTTATAACTGAACCACTTTGCTGTACAAAAAAATTTATTGAAGTATAGTTGATTTACAATAATGTGTTAGCTTCAGGTACACAGTAAAGTGATTTAGTTTTATATACATACATATATATTTTTTCTTCTTTTACATTATTTCCTATTAAAGGCTATTACAAGAGATTGAGTAGAGTTCCCTATGCTATACAGTAGGTCTTTGTTGGTTATCTATTTTATATATAGTTGCATGTATGTCTTAGTGACCTTTTTATTTTTGAATGTGCAATATTTTATTTCAGCACTACTTAAAGAAAATATTAAACAGATAATCAGAAAAAACATCTCAAGGGCCAAGGTGACATATTTTTAGTATTTAATAATTTAATGTATTTAAGACCTATAAGTTTTTAAGGGAGGTTTCCAAATGAAAGAAACATAGGACAAAGTTAGAGATGATAAGGAAAAATGTTCACATGTGTCATGTCTTATTTCTGCACTATTTTGGGAGATGTCAAGGTCCCACTTAGGCTCCAGGAAGCCTCGTTTACCACGAAATCACCCACCACCACCCCAGATATAGACTGCTGTTTCTTCTCTTCAGCTTTGCTCTAGGAGTCCTCTATCTCTCTGTCTTAGATATGTATTTGGCCCTGCATGGTAGCCCTGGAGCACCAGAGCTGAGACATTAAAACCTTTTGAGTTAAATAGTGTTAGGAGATTATTTTCACAGGAGCCTTAAAAATAGATGTATCCAATTACTGTAATTCTAATTTTTCAAATGTTAGTTCTTTTGACAAGTTGCAGCTCTGTTTACCTGTTCTTGTAGGAGACTCGTGATTTCCCCCAAAAGAGCAGCATGAGGCTGGAATTTTCAGTTTATCAAAGAAAATTGCATGCATTTTCCAAAAGTAAATTGCAGACCAAAGGCATTTGTAGATGAATAGAAAACTATGTGAAAAGGAACACTCTGCTGTGTTTGCCTACTTGTAACTTCAACCCAATTACCTTTTGAAACATTCTTTGGAAATCTAAAAAAAATTCAAAAGGCACATTAATGGGTGTGTTGAAAATAGAACCCAGCTTCCTCAGCTCCAGACCCAGAGCACCACTATTCAGCCGCTTAACCTTCGTGGAATCTTTTTCCTAAGTTTCCTGAAGTTTGTCCAAGTTTCAGTTTATAAAGTTCACAGGCCCCCAATATACCCACATTTACGTTCTACTTTCTGATCATCATATGCCAAGGACCATTAGGAGGTCCTCACTTCATACCATGTCCTGCCCTGAAGAAATATGGCTTATTGCATCTGTTGTCACATATATCCGAACAAGCCCTTTTATTTAAGAAAAGGTCAGTAAAAATAGTGCTAGGGATTGAGGCACTTGGGACTCAAGGGACTGTTTCAAAGGCTTTCAGCAAACCGAGGGCGGACTTGGAGTCTGAATTCAGGTCTCAACTTGCCTTTCAGCAGGAAAATGCTGCTCTAAGGGAAACTTGTGATTTCTTCATGTTAATTAGATAAAGGCATTATCCCTATGGTGTGGTTTTCTCAGCATATACTCCCCATTTCCATTCTGCAACTCACTCTCTCTTGTTCTGTGTCTCCTGATCTAGGAGGGATCACCTGGGTGCCTTGTTCTTCTGCTTCAGTTCTACAAGGCTGATGGAAATCACAGGAAAGAGCTGAGAGGTTAGGAAACAGAAAGACCAGGGCACTTAGGGCTCCCGCACGATCCCTGCTTCAGTTCAGGCCTGGCAATGTCTGCAGCACTAGAAATATAGCAATGAGGGCAGCTCTCAACCATGCTCCAGTAACACCATTTCCTCCCTCTGTTCCATCAGTTCTAGGGGGTGGAAAAAGCTTTCCACTATGGCTAGTCTTTCGATGGGGACTTGCGGGTTCCTTAGCTCTGCTCACACCTTGGTAAACAGCCACCTCATTAAGAAGTATCTTTGACAAATCCCAACTGAAGGTGCTGTGTTTAATCTGGAGTCCTGACATGTCGCAAACACTTTGAATATCTAATAAAAAAAAAAGTGTAATTCACTTTCTGCTCCTGCCTACAGCTATAGTGTGTATCCTGTAGTTGGATAAAAGATAAGCAAACTCTACCATGAAAAGGCAGGTGTGCACTGGATGTCTGCATAAGCAGAGGTGTTCTTCTTTTAGCAAGAGCTTCTTACCATGTGGGCATCTTATTGCCCTCTGTCTGCTGTGGTTTCTGTGTCTTGTCCCAAGGTCTTGATCTCATTCATTATATTGTGTATGGAATCTTTCCAGGTAGAGTAACATTTGAAGAAAGACAGGTGACAATGCAGACACCGTTTTGTTTCCGACTGTGAGAGAGGAGTTCTGGTATGCAAAAGAGGAGATAATTCTTTATTTTTGTTCTTGGGATAGATTTGGCATTTCTTAACTCATATGCATATGACATGTCTCAAGAGCTCTGAAAATGTATTTAAGTATAAGTTTAATTTCTTTATTATATGCAACTCGCTTCTGCTCCTTCAATCTAACTTTGTTGACTCATGTTGACCCTTGAGCAATGTGGGGTTTAGGGGTGCTGATTCTGCACAGTTGAAAATCTACCTATAACTTTACAGTCTGCCCTCCAGATTCACAGTTCTGCATTCTAGGATTCAACCATGTAGTACTAAAGTAATTATTTTGTGAAGAAAATATATATATAGGTTGACCAATGCAATTCAAACTTATGTTGTACAAGGGACAACTGTTTTCTACTCTATTCTGAAATAGAATAGAATAGAATAGTCTTGGCCAGCTTTCTCCAAGACTAACACAAATATCATGTCAAAATATAGCTCTCTCTCTTACATGCTCCCTCTCAATTTTATTTCTACCACTTGATCTCTTTTATTTATTTTTAAAATTTTGTACTTTTTCATTAGATCAAAGCTTTAAGTTACTATTTTACTTTTAAGATTTCCCCTGACCACTCAAACTGTGTCCCACAGAATGCATGAAAGAGAAGAAATTTTTAAAAACAAAAATTAAACAAAAACACTAGTTTGATTTTGAGCTTATTGATAGTTAATGATCAATTGAAACTATTTCCTGGGAGGTTTTTTTATTTACAAATTACTACACTAGGCTCAAAATAATAATAAAACTAAGCTTTAGAATGAAAGCATGCAAAAAAGTCAATAAAAATCTTAACTCCAGAGTCTTGGGGTAATTGACAATTGCCTATACTTATGTGCTTTGCCGTCTATCAATCATTGACTTAGTCGACAAATATTTTCTACAGCTGCTCTAGTATACAAAGCAATTCTGGAGTGGTGTCAAAAACAAAATATATTCTCTACCCTAAAAAAAAGCTTAAAATTGATTTTGGAAGGAAACACAGGTATTTTAAAATGAAATACAAAGCCAGTAGTAAATAAGCATTTCAAGCAGTATGGAGCAATGCAATGGAGCCTCTTCTCTGGGGGTGGAGACTGGGGGCTCTAGTCTCAGTCACAAGTCAACAGCTAATATCATTGATAGGAACCATGAGGCCTAGATAACTAGGTGACTGTGTATATTTCTACTTGTTGATTCAGTCCTCAAAGAAGACGAGGTAAATACAGGTTAATTGAATAATGGAGTGTGTGTGTGTTAGTATATGCTAGTACTTTGCTCTGTAAAGATAGGTGTTTTTATACCTTCATGCCTCCCTTCAGTACAGAAAGATGAAACTTGAGAGACAGCAGAAAAGTGGGGAAACAGACCTGTTAATCAATTTCCAGGATTTCCTCCCTGGGTTTGATGGGTTAAGGTGAGGCTTAAAGTCTAAAAGAAATAGCACTCAGGGCTTCCCTGGTGGTGCAGTGGTTGAGAATCTGCCTGCCAATGCAGGGGACATGGGCTCCATCCCTGGGCCAGGAGGATCCCACATGCCGCGGAGCAACTAAGCCCGTGTGCCACAACTACTGAACCTGTGCTCTAGAGCCTGTGAGCCACAGCTGTTGAGCCCACATGCTGCAACTACTGAAGCCTGCATGCTTAGAGCCCATGCTCTGCAACAAGAGAAGCCACTGCCCTGAGAAGCCTGCGCACTGCAATAAAGAGTAACCCCCCACTCGCCACAACTAGAGAAAGCTTGCATGCAGCAAAAAAGACCCAATGCAGCCAATAAGTAAAATAAAATAAAAAATAAAAGAAATAGCATGCAACTGATAAGATAAATTTCTAGTTTATCTATCAGTTCCTAAATAGTTACTAACAAGTGGTTGGTAATTCAACAGGTGGTACATTCAGGCAGGCTGAAATACAGGTAGGTTGAAGAATTACCTAGAAAGAGTCCAGTGTAAAATATTAAGAAAATAGAAGGTTGTTCAGGCACTTTCATATAACAGCCCTAGAATAGAATATCTCAAGGCTTTTCCTTAACATTTATGTGCCTTTAATAGAGTTGACCTCTGGGAGGCTGGGTCATGAGAAATAGATCCAGGAAAGCATCAACCAAGAGTCTTCGTGCCTCTTTGCCTTGGTCAGAAAAGGCTAAAAGAAACTTCTGAAAAGAAATGACAAGTGTTAGAAGAAGGGTAGAATGTGGGCTACCATTAGGTGATATCAGAGCAGGGAAACCATAAAGGCCAACAGAATCTTGTCCCAAACCATAACTACCCCTTTTCCAGGTGACTCATCTCCAGAAGACACACACAGGATCCACACTGCTGATCTCAGGTAAACTGAGCTAAAGCATGTGGGGAGCCCAAAGACCTACTGGGCTTTCTCCCACCTGTGTGTCCAATCTCACCAATGTGTGAGAGCCCACTGCCAGACCCTGCCATGGTTGAAATACCTTTTATCATGGGAGAGACAGAGACAAAGTAATAAGCCAAAGAAAAGAGCTGGGCTTTGATTTGCATTTCTCTGATAATTAGTGATGTTGAGCATCTTTTCATGTGCTTTTTGGCCAAACTACAATGAGTTATCACTTCACACCAGTCAAAATGGCCATCATCAAAAAGTCTACAAACAATAAATACTGAAGAGGTTATGGAGAAAAGGGAAACCTCCTACACTGTTGGTGGTAATGTAAAATGGTACAACCAACATGGAGAACAGAAAGGAGGTGCCTTAAAAAACTAAAAATGGAACTGCCATATGATTCAGCAATCCTACTCCTGGGAATATATCTGGAGAAAACCATAATTGTAAAAGATATACCCGATGTTCATAGTAGCAGTATTTACAATAGCCAAGACATGCAAGCATCCTAAATGTCCATCGACAGAGGAGTGGATAAAGAAGATGTAGTACATATATACAATGGGATATTACTCAGACACAAAAAAGAATGAAATAATGCCATTTGCTGCAACATGGGTGGACCTGGAGGTGATCGTATTAAGTGAAGTAAGTCAGACAGAGAAGACAAATATCATATGATATTGCTCATATGTGTAATCTAATTTTTAAAAATGACATAAATAAACTTATTTACAAAACAGAAACAGACACAAATTTCAAAAACAAACTTATGGTTACTAAAGGGGAAGCGTTGTGAGGAGGGATAAATTAGGAGTTTGGGATTGACATCAACATACCACTATATATAAAATAGATAACCAATAAGGACCTGCTATATAGGCATGAGGAACTCTACTCAATATTCTGTAATAACCTAGATGAAAAGAATCTGAAAAAGAATGAATATGTGTATATGTATAACTAAATCACTATGCTGTACACCTGAAACTAACACAACATTGTAAATCAACTATACTCCAATAAAATTAATTTACAAAATAAAAGAGTTGGGCTTGCTCTGAGAGTCGGGTTGTCAGATAAAATAAATACAATACACCTGCTTAAATTTTGTAGAGGCTGACGTCAGTTACCCAATGAGAGATCTGCCATGTATCCCATGTGGTCAGGGATTTATGAGAGGGAGCACTAGGAGAGACTTTCTCTCCCCCTTTACCTCCTCTGTATTGTTCTCTCTGTTTCACTTTTTGATTCCTAAAGCATCTGCAGCCAGCCCAGGTGTGTCCTGCCCTCTGGGGCCGCTATCTACACAGTGTCAGTAGCTCACTAGCCCCTCCCTGTAGCCACTTCTTTTTTCCCTTCTTGACAGAGTGTGATGCATAGGTCTATCCCTGGATATTACTCTCAAGAGTCCACTGTCATTGTCAACCATGAGAAATTTCTGTTTTGAAACATTATCTCCATATTGGAAAATTTTATTAGCATCCCTACTATAGGGGTTATAAAAAGTACAACTATACTGTTCAACAGCTTAAATGACTTTACCCAAGGAGATGCATTTACTTATATCAGCTCCACCTACCCTCCCCTTTGTTCTTCCTGCCATGCGTGCGCGGGCACACACACACACACACGCACGTGCACGCACACACACACACACAGCAGGTATTTCATGTGAGAACTGATACATATCACATGCATGTTAAGTATATAATTGGAGCCAAAGAAGGACATTTATGGAAAGTACTTTTTGGGAATTCCCTGCTGGTCCAGTGATTAGAACTCAGTGCTTTCCTGCTGTGGGCCCAGGTTCAATCCCTGGTCAGGGAACTAAGATCCCACAAGCCACATGGCCAAAAAAAAAGTATTTAAATCTCATTTTATTTTTTCACTATCCAAACATGATTTCTCTGTGTGCTTACCTAGAGGTCTTTGTCCTTTATAGTCTGTTTCAAGGGCCTGTCCTCTTCTTGCCCTGTTCAGAAACGATCACCTCCCCCCACCCCACCCCCACCCACCACTCAATCTTGCCCCAGCAGACAAGCCAAGTAATTACAGATCAACACCCTCAGCCAAAAGGCTGACCAGGTAATGGATGAATCCCCCATGCCAGCAAGGAAAAAAGGAAAAGAAATCAAGTCTGCTAAGATTTCTATTAGTCTGGAGGAGAAATGCACAATTTGAATGGGAGCATTTAATTGTCATTCTCTGGAACAGCCACTCCATCTAAACTTCTCTTTCATTTAAAACAAACACTTTCATGCTCAAATTTCTGCCGGAGACATTTTCAGCAATACCTGCTGGTTGCCACTGACAACAATCATATTTAATTGTCCATCTTGAGATGTTCTAACACTCTACTAAACACACATGACTCTAGGTTGAATAAATAAATAGCAAAAATGCTGGCCAAGAGCTTTGAACATATCAGCGGCAATAGTGAGCTATCTCCTCTCGTGAAAACATAGGAAATGTCAGTACAAGAGCCTGTTAAGAGTTCCAGGTCATCCATTTCTGTCTGAATTTTTAAAAAACAAGTGCATTATCGATTATATCGATAATGGGGGGAAGAAGATGAAGGTCAGATCTCTTGATTGGCTGTTATTTAGATACTTTTGTAATATAAATGGGATTAGCTCAATGAATGTCACAATAAAATGATAGAATCTTCTTTTCATTCACATACAGTTTTATAAACATGGCTTTCCTTTGCTTCAATCCAATCGAATTTTTATGAAAACTCTGGAAAGAATAAACTTTTCTGATCATTTTTAAGTCATTTGCAGGTCACATTATAACCATGTTATGCTTCCTTTAAATGAGGAAGATGAAAAGTATGGGCTGTTACTTAGTCACATCACTGAACCCAGCCAGATATATGGGGACCACTTTGTGCTTTGTACCAAAGTGTCCTGGGGTCATGCTCTGGTATTCAGCTAAACACTAATTACAAAATCATTACACAGAATTATTATTATTATGATTATTATTTTACAACAGGTGGGTGTTAACATTTGGGCATGTTATCAATAAAAAATCCACTCCTTTTTACAAACAAATATTTTCTCTGCTCATAATAAATGTCAATAAATGATTTTATTTGCTATAAAATGGCCTATTCAATGGCAGTGACCTCCTATCATTTATTTAATAATTATTTTCTTAGTTACTATAATACATTTTCATAGGTTTACTGTTTTAAAATTGCTTATGTAAGCATCCCTGTATATCTCTATGCATAGGAAAAACAGGGAATGGGCGTTTTAAGACTTTGAGAGGTATTTCCAAATTGTCTTTTGGAAAGTTTGTTACAATGCATGTGGTCCAATAATAGACAAGGGTGTCTTTCTACTGACCACATTGAATATGTTTGTGACAAAATTATAGGAAATATATCTGGTTATTTAATTTTTATTGTAAATGAAATCTTTTCACATGTTTATTGAATATTTGTAGCTCTTTTATAAATTTCTTAGCCTTATTTAAACTTTGTGTGTCATTCATGTTGAAATATTTTTCAGCTGAGTTTCCTTTTGTTTTTATTATATTTGATATAAAATTCAATATAATTATCGCAGTGATTAAAACAAGTTGTCTCTAGCACCAGAATTACAATGTATACAAATATGGAATAAATGTGGTGTGATTTTAAAGTCATACATTGGATGGGGACTGAGAGGAAAATCTGTCTTTGCAATGCAGGGCATGGGCTTTGTGAAGGCTGCTCCTCCCAGCCCTGCCTAACTTTATCTAGATCTTTGAGGGTGTCAGAAATTTTATCTCCAGAAAACTGGACATTGTTTCATGGTACCAGTTATTATTTTAGTTGTCTTGGATTGCAAAAAGGGTTTCTTGAAAATTAAATGATGGGAGTTGGTTTCTTTCCACTTTGCTTTGAGTTTAGATGATGGTTTTGTACCCACAGTATGTTATGGTCTGTAATCCTGCATAATGGCCCATTGACAAGGGTTAGCCAAATACTCTGAAATGTCAGCCTGAGAATTTTAAATGTAGTTTTCATAGAAAATAAAAGCAAGCTTGTCCTACTCGTATTGACTGCCCAGGAGGGCACCTGTACTTTGATAAAGCTAATGAAATGTCTTTTTATTGTCATTATTTTCTTATAACAGATATTCATTGAATAATCTGTATCAAGCCCTGTATTCAGCACTGGTGGATTAACGATTATCTATTCATCTATCTATCCATCCATCCATCCATCCACTTACCTATATCAATTTATTGATCATCTATCAACTTATATCTAAACTATCTATTTATGTATCTGTGTATCTATGTATATCTATCTATCTATGTCATCCATACAACATAGATGTAGATATATACATATGGATATTTCATATCCTCAGGACAACCAGCATCAAGTGAGGATCTCAACTGAATGTGAAGGCGATAAGAGGGCAACAAGTGGGAGAATCAAATTCAAGTGAGTGGTTCAGGGAAGTCTTCCTGGGGAAATTACACTGAAACTTGAAAGATAAGTGCATTATGTGGGTAAATAACTGGGGGGGGGTGCTCTAAAGGACTAAAGAGGAAGAGGCAAGATTTAACGTGGTTAGTTAAAATTTTTGCCATGGAAATAAAGGATAAGAAATAGGAAACTACCTGAAGTCAGTGTCTCTCAGGCCTGTCCAAAAAAAAAATAATTCTTGGGAATTTAAAAAAGTTCAGATGTATGGGAACTATCCCAGGCCTACTAATAACCTTAAAGAGGCCAGAGCTGGTATTTTAAGTGATGGCAATCTTGAAAACTATTGGTAAGGAGAGTGACTACAAGCAGTCAATGAAAACAATCATAATTCCCAGCACAGGGAAGTAAGATAATAATTATTATTCCTAAGTATGAAAACCAAGCTTACAACTAATGCACAGAAACGGACACCTAAGGCAGTATTTGAGATGAAGAAAGGAAAAAGATAATGTATCTATAAAGCTGACTGTACACTTACAAATTAAATTTAGAAAATATAAAACTTTTTGCCAGTAATTTTGGAGAAAAATTTTGGGATTTAGGCAAATGAGGAGAAGGAAGAATGCTGAATTCAGTTAATGACCGATGAGAAATATCAGGTTTCTTGATTTAATCACCTTATTTCCTTTGCTAAGTTAATGAAAGGCTCTGGAAACAGCAAACAAGTGTCAGAAAATTATTATCAAAACGCAATCAGAAGGTCTTTCTCAAATTGAGAAATCTTTCTTTCTCTCTCTCTGTCACATACGCATGTACATACACACATACATGCATAAGCACCAGCAGATTTTAAACACAACATCAATATAGATGAAATCTGGATATAATAAATTTTAATATTTAATATAAAAATACCAAGATCAATAAACAGGTTATTCACACACAAGAAATTTTAACATTTTGCAACGTTTGCTCCAAATTTCTAAAGAAATAAAAGAACTGTAGTTGAAGTCTCTTTTGTATTACCCTTCTTGGTGTGATTTTTTTCATTTCTCCCCTTTGTAGAAGATGTCATCTTACTGAGCATTAAACATTTAGATTTAAGTCATCTTGTTTAAATATTGTACCTTATGAACCTACCATGGCTTATTTATACATTTCTCTATTAATGGACATTTAAAATTGTTCCCATTTTCTGTATTACAAAATGTTGCCATAAACATCAATATTTTTATCTCTTTATGCTCTTATATCAGAGTTGTCCTTTAGGGTTTATATCTACAAGTGGGAATTCTGAGTTGCAATATATGTCAACATTACTAAACCTCATCCTTTTCCTCTATTTTTGTTTTCTCGTTCTTCATCCCACTTCTACCTAATCACACTCACCAAAAGTGTGGTAGATTTTGTTGGGTGTGTACTTGCCTGGTACTGAGGGGTGGCTTAAAGCACATAATCCTTTCAATAACATTGTTCAGTGAATAGACTTAGCTCCATTTTTGAGTTGAGAAAGGCAACGTTAAAACAGACAAAATATATTATTTAAATCTCAGCTGGCAAATGGCATACTGGAACTCAAATGCCTGGGCTGTTTTCATTAAACTCTGAAGTCACGATTGAAGATGAATTTATTTATTTTTAAATGTATTTTATTGTAGTATAGCTGATTTACAATGTTGTGTCAATTTCTGCTGTACAGCAAAGTCATTCAGTTTTATATATATATATATATATATATATATATATATATATATACACACATTCACCAAGTCTGTGTGTGGGCTCTGCTCCTATATTCACACCCTTTGAAGGTCTTATCAAGTCTCTGGGCTATAAATATGACCTATATTCTGATGACTCTATATCTCCAGCATGGATCTTTTCACTTAATTCTAAACTCAACAACTACTCAACAGACCCACTCAGATATGTACTAGGCACCCCTCACCCAATCTATCAGCAAATTCTTAAAGCACTACCATTGATGTATATTTTATGTATATCTGTAACAGACACACACACACATGACTAATGGTCATTTAGACTTTCAGACATTAATCCTTCTGATTTTTTCCCACAAATTTGTTTCAAGGTGAGTTCCCACTTTTTTAATCTGTCTTTACTCAGCCAACCCTAACTATCACACCGCATAGTTGAACATTAGTTATAAAGTTTACCCTTACAGTTTACTATTATGAGAAGTGATTTGAAACTCTGTGCCTCAGAACAGCTTATTATTAAGGTATGGGAGCACTATTACTTCCCAAATGGGCTGGCCTTAAGCTAATCTCCAAATCCTTATAGGCACATGTTCTTAGGCACATTTTTAAATAAGAATACTTACTCATACCATTTTATCAATTGAAAAGAAACAAAGGAAATCTGGTGAGAAAAAAGCTATGTAACATTAATGGTTCATATTCTGTTACAAATGCTTCTACAGAAATAAGAAAATATAAAAGTGATGGTGCATCTCCTCCATAAGGAATATTGTGTAATGGCATATTGTGAAATAGCACTTCTCAATTCCCAGTCTAACTAGTTATTTCACATATTATTTGGTCAAAATTGCATGCATATGAAAATCTTAGGTCTCATCCCATGTTTCCTGATATTTGTGTTTGAACTGGAAACCACGCCCTATCATGTCTGTAGTTTGTGCACGACTAGTTGCAAAAATTACAGTACTACCTGAGCTAGAAAAAGAAAAACAACTTACAAGGGGGTATATTGTAGAATCATCTCAGATTGCCAAAGGCTGAGATGTAGAAGTCTCAGAAATGAACTTGAGGCGAGTACTGGGTACAAAGCAGCTTCTTTTGATCCACAAATCTTCTTCATTCTTCTCTTATGTCTCATTATGTTTTATTCTGATTCTTCTGTTTGTGAGGTAGAGTTTGGCCTCTAACAATTCTTGAGCTTATGTGGTCTTATTTCCATCATAAGGCATAATAACCTTCTCAGTATCAATGTCTAATTCCTAGGGAAGCCTCTCTCTCTGATGGTATCAAATATTGCCAAAGAAATGAGATTCTGCTTCACTGAATAAATCTTTGCCATTAATTGTAGATTGAAGGGGTGGGCAGTTAAGGGAAATGATCTTAAGAAATTCCAAAATTGTCTGATATGGTACATTTAATGATTTAAATCATATGATTCTATTTTCTGTTTTGGTTCAACACATATTAAACAAACCAACCAAAAATCACATTCTATACACATGGTGCCTTGGGTTTGTGAAAAAATAAAAAAATAAAAAAGGGAGGAAAGAGGAACATTAATCACATATCCCATTAGACTGTGTCAAAAGAATCACACTAAATAAACTTTATTTGCCAAAACTTGGATGGAGCTCCTAGATTTGATTCCATTCAATTTATCCAGATGCTATTCAACACACACCTTCCATGGAAGGTACCTTGGTTTCCACACTCACTCTCACCTTTTTGCATCAATCAAACTATCTTCTCATTCCTGAGATGCCTTCTCTCTTGCTAACCTAATTTTACCCACTCCTCAAGGTCCTCCTCTAGTCTGTTTTTATTAAACTTTATTTTTTTAAATCACACTATCCAGGGTTCAAAAGTTGCAAGAATAAGAATATTAATTTCCAGTTTCAAGGCATTTATGGCAGACTTTAAAAATAAACAAATACAGCACTAAAGTCTTATACATGCAAAAATTAGAAGTTGCTGGGTATTTGGAGGGGATGGCTGAGACCTGAAGACAGGAATGATTAGCTATTTTGCAGGAAGGGAAAGTAGGGGATGGAGACATTCCAGACGAATTTATGTAACTGCAACGAGCTTCCCTTGTGCTCCTGTCAGCCCTATAGTGGATGTCAGAAATGTCTTGTCCGTGAGATGGGCCATGTCCTCTGTGTACTCTGTCCCTCTAATGAGATTGAACAGTAAGTATTCTACATACGAATGAGTTCTGTTCCAAGAGCACGCTCATAAGTCCAACAAAGTTAGCCTAGGTACCCAACTAACACAATCGGCTATATAGTGCTGTACTGTAATAGGTTTATAATACTTTGCACACAAATAATACACAACAAACAAACAAAAAATAGACATTTTTAATCTTACAGTACAGTACCTTGAAAAGCACAGCAATAAGTTCAACAGCTGGCACACAGGGGCATGTTCACATCTTTGAAAGTTCGCAACTTAAAGGTTCATTTGTAGGGGACATACTGTAACTTTTTGTGAGGAGAGGACATAAGTTACTGTCTTCATCTCACAGAGCATCCTGGAGGAGTCTCATCATGGTGCTGTTTTTCAATGAGTTACTAATTAACTTTCTCTTTTCTAAACTTTAACATTTTCTGTAAGCCAGGAATTTAACAGTCATTATTTCCAGCAATTGCAAAAAAAAAAAAAAAAAAAAAGTTTGATGGTTTGATGCTTTTTGATGCTGGGAAGGAAATAGATATTATCTGCCAAAGTGCTCTTCCTCTATTGCACTAGAATGATGAGAAGGGCAGAGAATACTCTCAAAAACATGTGCAAGGTGGAAGTGTGTCATTGAAATAACCTGCCTCATATTTGCTTCAAGTAAAGCTAAACTCTTCTTTTTGTTTCTTTGTGTTTCCATGTAGTGGATTCTATTCCACCATCTTTCCTCTAGCTCCACTTGTTAGTCCTTTAAAGAGATTAAATTTTGGATTTTTTTATCAGTATTTTATTTACCATTTCACTTTTTTATTATTTCAACCATTATCTGTTATATTCTTTGTTCTATTTTATTTGGTTTATTGTCATTTTTCTAGGTTCTTGAGCAAATGCTTAGGTCATATATACATTTTTATTTTTCCCACTTATATTTCCTAAGTATAAGTGATATTTAAAATTACAAATTCTATTATGCGTGCTGTTTATAAAGCTATTTCAATCTTGTTGACCCATTTTGTTTCCGGTGTGTCTTGTAAACAACATATTCCCAATTCTGTTTTCTATTACAAAATCTGACAGTTTCTGTATTAAGGAATGGAGGACAGGTGTTTAACTTAGTCACTTTTATTGTGATTATGGTATGTTGGGATTTATTCTAGACACTTTATCACAAGATGAATATGCAATGGACTTCAATATTCATGTCTTACTTTTCTCCTTTCCTGATATTTATTAGAGTGATAGCATTATGTTTTGTTTCATTTTGTCTTTATCATTTTTTGCAACTATTTTGCTTTAATTTTTAAAGTCAATATTTAGAGCAGTTTTAGGTTTACAACAGAATCAGGAGAAAGAGACAAAGATTTCTCATATATTACCCACCCCAACACATTCTTAGCCTCCTCTATTATCGACATCGTCCACCAGATTGACACTTTTTTTTTTAACCAAGGATACACCTATATTGACACATCATAGTCACCCTAATTCCATTGTTTACCTTAGGGTTCACTCTTGGTATCGTACATTCTATGGGATTAGACAACTGTATAATTACATGTATCTATCACTATAATATCATAGAGTATTTCCACTGATCTAAAAATTCCCTGTGCTCTGCCTGTTAATCTGTCCTCCCACTCTTGTCAACCATTGATATTTTTATTGTCTCCATAGTTTTTTGCCTTTTCTAGAATATCGTATATTTGGAATCATCCAATATGTAGCCTTTCAGATTGGCTCTTTTCACTTCGTAATATGCATTTAAGTTTCCTCCATGTCTTTTTATGGCTTGAGAACACATTTCTTTTCAGCACTGAATAATATTTTATTGTCTAGATGTACCACAGTTTATGTATCCATTCACCTATCAAAGGACATCCTGGTTGCTTCTAAGTTTTGACAATTAGAGAGAAAGCTGTTATGATCATCTTTGTGTAAGTTTTTATGTGGGCATACGTTTTCAAATGCTTTGGGTAAATACCAAGAAGTGTGATAGACGTATTATATGATTTGAGTATGTTTAGTTTTGTAAGAAATCACTTAACTTCTTTCCAAAGAGGGTATGCAATTTTGTGTTCCCACCAACAATGTATGAGAGTTTCTGTTGCTCCACGTCCTGGCCAGAATGTGCTGTTGTCAGTGTGTATGTAGGAGTAATAGATGTGTAGTGCATGGACTGAATGTTGCCCCCTGCCCCACTTTCATATGTTGAAGTTCTAACCCCCAGTAATTCAGTGTTTAGAGATGGGCTTCTAAAGAAGGAATTAAGGTTCAATGAGGTCACAGTGGTGGGGTGCTGATCCCACAGAAATAATAACCTTTTAAGAGGAGAAACTAGAGAGCTTGCTTTTTGTCCCTTCCTGTGCAAGAACCAAGGAAAGGCCATGTGAACACACAGTAAAAAAGAGGCCATCTACAGTTAGGATGGGAGTGCTCATCAGAAATGGAATGGCTAGAGCCTTGAGCTTGGACTTCTGGCCTTCAGAACTGCGAGAAAATATATTTCTATTGGTTTGGCCACACTGTCTGTGGTATCAGCCTGAGAAGATTCGCACAGTGGGGCTTATCTCAGATTCCCTTTTCAGCTCCAACACACCCATCCCACAGTGACTGAAGGCTCACCTACCTTCACTGGATGTTACCTTCTGCAAAAGGGAATCACTCTGTGCAGGCATGTGCCTTCCCCCAGGTTGTGGCTCACAGTCAAGCTAGCTGATATGGGGATCAAAGGCCTCAGCCTCTTACTTCAATTTGGAGCAATGCTGGAGGGTCATCCCAGCTGTAGAGCTCCCTGTAGGATCAGTGGGACATTGTAAGTGTATTAGTGGGTCAGCATCTCACTCCATCCAATTTTCTCTTCCTCACTTTCTGATAAGTTTATCTCAGAACATTTCTCAGTAAATGTTCTGCACCTAGTTCTCTGTCGCAGAGTGTGTTTACAGATAACTCAATCAAAGGCAAGGTTTTATAAGTTATTTTCTGTATTGCACTTCCATTCCAATATTCTGTTATACCTTCTCTTATAGGTATAACGGACTGGTCATACCTATCCAAAGGCTGGCTATCCAAAGGCAAGGGCTCATCCTGTGTTTAGCTAACGTGTATGAAAGAAGATGCTTGAGCCTGGCAAGGCTTGTGCTTCAGAAAGAATGAGGTCAGTGGTGGAGACAGCAAGTGATAACTTGGATGGATTTATGAGACATGGAACCATTTACTAGGCAACCTTGGAATGAATAGGGAAATTAATATGGTAAAATACAAAGATTACTTCAGGAACAGTTACTTAGACAACTGTAATTTGGCATAAAGGAAACAATGACCTCAAAGGCCAGTGAATTACAATACATACAGGATATCTTTCTTTACATACATGCATTAGCAAAGTTGAGATTATTCTGTATATAAAATTTTATGTATGGTTTTATTTCAGTTTTAAAAAATTAGGTCATAAAACAATTTTCAAAAGGATGACTTTTGATGATTGCATAATTTTACATATTGATATGAACTATAATTTATTTTACCCATTTGTGTATTTTTGGATATTTATATTATTTTTTGCTATTATAAATAATACCAAGATGAGTATCATTGGACATAAATCTTAATGTGTATTTCTGATTATTTTCTGGGAATAAATCTTTAGAAGTGGGATTCTTGAGTTAAAAAGGAGACTATTTTGATAGCTTTTGATGTATATTGCAGAACTGTAATTCATAAGGGTAAAAATATGCGTTCCTTCCAGACTTTCAATCAGTGTATGTTTACTGATTTATACAATGTAATGGGAACTCTTTTTAGATGTTAGGGAGAAAAGTCAGATAGGGTCTTATTCTCAGGTTTCCTATATTCTAGTGGGAAGACAACAATAACTAGTAGCAGAAAAATGAGATGCCAAATAGTAATAAGTTCTATGAAGAAAATAAAACAGTGGTGGGAGAGAGAGTGAAAACATTGGTGAGATGGTCCAAGAACTTTAGAAGTGACTTGGAAAGGACTAAATGAAATCTGGGAGCTAGCCAGGAAATAATTGCCTGACTATTCATGGCACTACCAAACAGTACTTATTTTTAAAAATTCTGATTTTTTAGGTGGAAATGGGATCCCATTATTATTTTAAATTTCATCCTTTTATTATTTGGGACAATTTCATTTTTCAAAAGCTATTGGCCATTTGCATTGCTTGCCTTGTGATTATCCTACCTTGTCATTTATCAATTGATGGTTCAGAGTATTAATGGCTTTCTTACTAATCTTCAAAGATTCCTCACATTAAAAACAATAACTCTTCAAATATCAGTATTTGCTGCAAATGTTTGTTCCCAACTTTCCATTTGCCCTTTACTTTTGTTTTAACTATATCTATAGAACTTTTTTCTCTTCAAAATTTTATAGTCAAATCTGTTCACTTTTACCTTCGCAATTCTCCTTTTGCAACATAGCTTTGGAAATGATTTTCAAATGATCATTTTTGTCACTTAAAAGTGAAAGTTTTCCTAGACTGACAGAAGTTGAATTTGAACCTAGATATCTCAGATCCCTAAAGCCTATTTTCTTTCCATGATACAACGCTGCTTTAAAAATGACCTGGAAAAGATAAATGAAGCTTGTGATTTTAGTATTTGAACATATCTTTTACAGCCAGCCAGATAGCTAATGTTTTGCCAATATCTAGAACAAATAGAATATAAGACAAAATGAACTCTAGTGTCTTTGGTTTGTGAAATCTGGGGCAAAATGCTGTTTGGCCCCAATTAGTATAACCCAAGTCAGGAGAGCCACAGTGGAAGAAGGAAAGTGAGCTACTCTCAGAGCACCAGAATGGTAAATTTCAAGTTCCATGGTCAGGAGGCAAGGATAGAAGAGCTATCAAGTAAAGAAGATCTGGTACATATACACAGTGGAATACTACTCAGCCATAAAAAAAAGAATGACATAATGCCATTTGCAGCAACATGGATAGACTTAGACATTATCATACAAAGTGAAGTCAGACAAAGACAAATACCAGATGGTATCACTTATATGTGGAATCTAAAATATGACACAGATGAGCTTATCTATGAAACAGAAACAGACTCACAGACATACAGAGCAGACTTATGGTTGCCAAGGGGGAGGGGATGGGGCAGGGAAGGATTAGGAGTTTGTGACTAGCAGATGCAAGCTATTATATATAGAATGGATAAACAGCAAGGTCCTACTGTTTAGCACAAGGAACTATATTCAATATCCTGTGATAAACCTTAATGGAAGAGAATATGAAAAGAGAAGGTATATATATTCATAACTGAATCACTGTCTTGTAAAACAGAAATTAACACAACATTGTAAATCAACTATACTTCGATTAAAAACTGAAAAAAGAAAAGCTATCAAGAGAGTCAAAAACATATCTAGAGGAAGGACTGGAGCTAAAAGTACAAGAAATATGGTTTGGTGCTTAATTTTCACTGAATCATAGGTTTATGGTGGTGGCTAGGAGCAGGGAATTGGTGGTGTCTGTGTCAGGATGGAAAGAGACCCTACATCGAGTGGTCTGTTGAGTCCTTCCATTTGGTGGGATTAAAGAATATGTACGTTACCATACAGCACAACATACTGTAAATACACATATATAAACTTATGCAATTTTATGTATGAATCTACACTAGATTATCAGTTGTATCAGGCATTATTTAAAGTATTTTCATGTCTTCTTTTCAGTATGCCCCAGACAAAGCAAGTTTATAGAGAAGAAGACTCATTTTCTTGGAAAGTAAAGACAGTGTATTTGATATAAGCTCTTTTCGTTCCTCTGATAAGAACAGGGGAGATATGTTGTTGCTGACCTTTCTGTCCTATATTTTTTAGTTACTTTTTATTTCACATTCTGCGGTTACACTTCCTAGACTTCAGCATCAGTTTATATCCAACGACATCTCAAACTTCAAATCCTTACATTTCCTGCAGAATCTTCTCACAAATCCCTTTTCTGTCCTTGTAATTTATATATACCCTTCAGGTTTTCACCTCATAAACGGGTAAAGAAAAAAAGAAACACTTTTTGTTTTTACAGTGTAAGGAGTTGGGCTCTGGGCAGTTCTTCTGCCAGCCAAGCTGTTGATGAATGCCCGCAGTCTGTATAAAATGAGACACAAAAGAATCAAGATTCTCTCTCAAATGCTGTATGTGATTCCTCTAGTAATTTTTACCCAGGAAATGCACCATTGTACCAGTCATTTGCACCAGCAATGCTATTGTTACCATCTACACTAGCATCCCCGCCATCACTGAATGCTCTGGGTCATACCCCTGTGAATAATGCCACATGAATGATATACTTTTTCTATAAGCCTGGAATACCATACCTGAGGCTCATACCTTAGCAATAAAATCTAAAAATCCCTCTTTTCTCATACGCCCATTTTCATGGAGCAATAAAGGAAAAACATGAAATGAAAATACATGCAAGAGCATAAAAATAATGCCAACTCATGAGAAAATCTATCATTTACAGGTGGGAGGAAGGTAAAGGTCTAGGCTTTGAAGACTTTCAGCCCCAAATGAAGCCACGGCTCTGCAAATGAGTCACTGTGGAACTTTATCTGACCTCTCTGGGCTTCTGTCTTCTTTGTAAAATGCATAAAAAGTTTTTGTCAAATTTACTTATGTTGTGCGTATACCATAGGCCAGGCAGTTCTAGAATATTGCCTGGCCTATGGTAGCTGTTCATTAAAAAAGTAACAATAATAGTTAAATCAATTTAGATTTTCTGTTCAGTAAGTAAGCTTGCAAGTAAAAGTACCTGCACTGATTTTTATGGCAATTACATTTTTCTTTTTTAAAAAATCTGAAAAAAATCACTAGCGTTTCAGCATATTTTTCTTGTTCTTACTTATGACCCTTTTGTATATGAGAGGGCTATATTCTCTAGGAAGAATCTGAGTTTTTGACAACTTCACATTTTGTGTGCAGACTGCACATCAATAGTGTTTTCTAAAATAACTAGTAATGGTTTTAGCTATATTGTAGGAATCTACTACATAGTTTTTTGTTATTGTATTTTTCCAAACACAGAATAAAGGATTAGAAGATTACTCAGTTATAACATGTGACCCTGTATAGCTAATTGCTCCAAATCAAAAATCAGTTGCAGCCTCTTTTTCAGTAATTGTATCTAAAATCCCAAATTGGATGACATATGTCCCATCAAGACAAAGAGGTGGAGCCAATTAGTGGACGCAAGTCCCTCAGGTGAGGCCGAAAGACACCAGGGTCCCAATCTGGATTCTGTCTACTAGCATCCATAGGAAAACGTATTAAACTTTTTAGATCTCACTGTCCTTATTTGTCAGATTCAGATGGCACTCATCTTCCCAAAGCACAGCATTATTATGAGGGTGAACTTGTGCAATGGGTAGATGCCTGCTACCACAAAAAGATGTAAATCAAGTACAGAATTAGACTCACCTACAGAACCTGCTGCCACCTAGTGTTTTTGCTGAATCATCTCAGGTTGTATAATCCAAGGTGTAGGTCCATGATTCCAACCACTGAATAGAGGGACCACCTGGGAACTACAAAGTGGAGAACAGGCTGGTCTACAGTGAAAAATGGATGAGAAGCTGAGTAATATTCCATTACATATATGTACCACATCTTCTTTAACCACTCATCTGTTGATGGACATTTAGGTTGCTCCCATGTCTTGGCTAATGTAAATAGGGCTGCTATGAACATCGGGGCGCATGTATCTTTTCTAATTAGAGTTTTGTCCAGATCTATGCCCAGGAGTGGAATTGCAGGATTGTATGGTAACTCTATAAACTGAAAATAGAGTTAATTTTCAGTTTATAAAGAACCTCCATACTGTTTTCCATAGTGATTGCACCAATTTACATTCCCACCAACAGTGTAGGTTCTTCTTCTTCTAGGATGCCTATGATTCAAATGTTGGTGTGCTTAATGTCTCTGAGACTGTCTTCTATTCTTTTTATTCTTTTTTCTTTTTCCTGCTCTGTGGCATTTATTTCCCCCATTCTATTTTCCAACTCATTTATTCATTCTTCTGCCTCAGTCATTCTGCTGGTTATACCACTTAGAGTATTTTTAACATCAATTATTTTGTTATCCATTGCTGTTTGTTTGTTCTTTAGTTCTGAGTTTTTATGAACTGTTTCTTGTACTTTCTCTGTTATTGAGATTTTGTATCATTTTTGCTATCATTACTCTGAATTCTTTTTCAGGCATTTTTCCTATTTCCTCTTCATTTAGATGGTCTTGTGGGTTTTTTCCTTGCTCTTTTGCCTTCATGGTGTTTCTTTGTTTCCTCATGGTAGTCCAAACTTCTGGGGTTGCTTGTCCCGGCAATAGAGGGGTTTATAGAAGACTGTCCAAGCCCCAGACTAATGGCTGAGTATTGGATTAAACAAATACTAAGTGTAGGAAACACATACATGTATTAGACACACAATTACTGATTCCATTAGGACATAAGGCAGTAGAAAGACATGAAAGAACTACCGTATGCTATCAGATATTCAAAGAGAAAACCAACAGAAATTGAAAACCAAAAGAGAACAAAACAGAAACTAAAGCAAAAACAAACAAACAAATAACACCTTACACATACAAATACAAATCCAGGGAGATATTGAAAGCTAGGATCAAATATAAAAAAGAGCTAGAGTACCACCAGACAGAACGGAAATTCTCAGAATGAAATTATACAATTGTACTAAGAACTAAGATAAAGACAAACCTGATATTTAAATACCAAGGTGGTGTGTCAGCTGGAGAATAGAGCAAGGAGTCTGAGCAGATCGATAGTGTTGCTTATAAGTATGTTAAGATAAAATAAACTAAAAATGAATGGAAGACAGGGGAACAGAAGATCATAGTGTGACTGGGAATATGCAAATAAAAAGAAGAGAATAGAAGTATATAGAAGATAGAGAGGAAAAGAAAGTGGAGAGATATATAGTCCATACTACCAAAAACTTAGCTAGAAATAGAAGTATATAAAAAGGCAAAAAAATAAAAATAGAATAAAAATATGTTATAAAACTTGTAGATCCCTTAGGACTAAGATCGTAATTAAAAAAAAAAAAAAAAAAACTAGAACTTATCCCAGAATGGACCAGTTCAATAGGATTGATACTAATATTTCTGTTTCCTTAGAGTCTCAGCTGTAAGTGTCCTTCTACTCGCCTTGGGTTTTTTGTATTATTCTGTGACCAGCAGAGCTTCCTTTATTGTTCATCTGTAAGCATTGGTGTGTGGGGAGAGAGAGGGTACAATAGTGGCTCCTTCCCCGAGAAGTGAGTAAGCAGTGGCGCATTGTTGTTTTGGTCGGGCTTGGAGGTGCCTGTTGCAGAGGGACGCCAGTGACTCAGGTATAAACAGAATGTCTCAGAGTTGGGCCACTCTCTGTTTTTTTTTTTTTCCTCGGCAGCCTCCCTGCTGCCGGCATTCCAAGCCTGCTCTTGGCTGCCTGCCAGGGCTATAAACTAGCCCCGCCTGAGGGCCTGAGGGTCCTTGTTATCCCTGAGTGCCTTAGGTGGCCTACAGGGGTCCCTCCACTGCCCGTTGCAGGCACCAAAAGAGAGAGAGAGAGAGGCTATGCCCATGGTTCCTTCCCCCTGCCTGTGAGCCTGCAGCATCCAGCTGCCATCATGGCTGGGCAGCTCTCAGGGGCAGGCACTCCTTGCCGTGGACCTCTTCCCTACTGTCCTCTCAGTCCGTCTCCTTACTGGCAACAATTTTTCTCACCTTGAACCAGCTCTCCAGTTCCCATGCTCTCGCTCCTGGACCCTCTGTTCAGCTGTGAATCAACATCTCAGTCCAGGAACGCTGAGCTCTGGTGCAGTCCCTCCATGTGCTTCTCACTCCCTCCCATCTGCTGCAGCTCAGCTGCTTCACCCTCTTTGAGCCGTCGTAGATGCCTCCCTACCAGTTATGTCAGGATCCTTGTAGTCCTTTCTGGTGTCCAAGGTTGTCTGCTGGTGTTCAGCTGGTTCTCTGTGGGAATTATTTTGTCTTTTGATGCATTCCCAATGCATCTGTGGAGAGGGATGCATTCCACGTCCCTCTACTTCGCTGCCATCTTTTCTCATCCCATTTATGATTATTATACTCAGTCTCAGGTAGTTTATACATCCAATCTCATGGCAAATTTAAAGCTTTTGTCTCCATCATTGACTATGACTGAGGGTGAAAAGGCTTGGAGTGAAGGTTGAGTGTGGCTTGTTTTTTCACTTCTAGCTCTCCGTCTTCTGAACTTTGAATTGTAATGAGACAATTATGGTCATATGCAATGGGGGGGGGCAGTGGGTGCTGACATGATGCAGAACTGTCCTTAGCCTTTCCTTGATGTGTGGGGCATCTGAAGATACAGCAGTCTGTGTATGAAATGTTTGATTTTCTTGGAGAGGTTTCTGGATTTCTCCACCCAGTATCTCACTGAAGACCACTTTTTTGAGGTGTAATCCACATAAAACATTATATTAGTTTTACTTGTGCAACATAATTATTTGATATTTACATATATTGCAAAATAGTCACCACAATAAGTCTCGTTAGATCTGTCACCATACATAGTTATAGATTTTCTTTTCTTGTGATGTGAACTTCTAACATCTACTTTCTTAGCAACGTTAAAATATGCAATGCAGTATCATTAACTATAGTAACCATGCTGTGCATTACATCCCCATGATTTATTTGTTTTATAACTGGAAGTTTGTACATTTTGACTCCCTTCGTGCATTTCTCCCATCCCTCACCCTTTGCCTCTGGTAGCCACCAATCTGTTCACTGTATCTATGAGCTTGTTTTTTTGCTTGTTTGTTTATTTGTTTTTAGATTCCTGATATAAGTGAGATGATGCAGTATAGGTCTTTCTCTGCCTGATTTATATAACTTATCATAATGCCCTCAAGGTCTATCCTTGTTGCAAATGGCAAGATTTCATTTTTTTATGGTGGAATAACAGATATAAATATAGATCATATTTTCTGTATTCATTCATCTGTCAATGGTCCCTTAGATTATTTCTGTACCTTAGTTATTGTAAATAATGCTGCAATCAACATGGGCGGGCATATATCTTGTTGAATTTGTGTTTTTGTTTGCTTTGGGTAAATACCCAGAAGTGAAATTGCTGGGTCATATGGTAGTTCTATTTTTTTTTTTTTTTTTTTTTTGAGGAACCTCCATACAGTTTTTCATAGTGGCTGTACCAATTTACATTCCCACCAACAGTGCAGGAGGGTTCCCTTTTCTCCACATTCTTCCCAACGCTTGTTATTTCTTGTCTTTTTGATGATAGCCATTCTAACAGGTGTAAGGTGATATCACATTGAGGTTTTGACTTGCATTTCACTGATGAGTAGTGATGCTGAGTATTTTTTCAGGTACCTATTGGCCATCTGTATTTCCTGCAGCCTTACCCAGACTCTGAGGGTGATTTGCCTAGAGCTCCATGGCCCACCATCTCTTAGCTTTGGGAGTGTGGTGGTGAGGAGGATCACAGGGCAAGGGGAGAGTAATTTCTCTCATACCATGAGTGTTTTAATCCCTAAATACTAAAAATTAAAAACAAAATGACTCTCTTCATTTCTCCTCTGCCCCTCTTCAGTCAACCATTATGTATCCTGGGTCAACAAACTATTCAGTGGTGATTGTTTCAGAAATATTTCCATCCCATCTTTGCAAGCCTCGGGGGTCTATATCTGACCCCTGTTGTTGATCGCCCTCTTTCAAATATAGGCCTTAATTGCCAATTACAGGGCAACTGGGAAATTTCACTCTGCATTCTTTCACAGCGGCTATTATTATTACCAGCAGGAACAGTAGCTGCCTTGGTCACACTAAACAGGTAGCCTTCTGTTTTCTCCTTTATGACCATTGTATAATGTATTGTTTCTGGATGATGGCACATTGGGGCATAAATACTGTAACTTTCTCCTACACAGATTTCCAATAGAGGCTCCTTTACAATCATTTTATGGTTTTAAAAATAGTTCCATATCTCCAAGATCTTGTTTACTGTTTCAGCAGGAGCTATTGGTCTTCCTCAAGCTGAGAAAAACACATTTGAAGAACAGAATGTTTCATGTTCCCCAGGGCTTGCTTTCTATAAGGTTACTGCAGGGGAGAACAACCGACCAAAGAATTTCGTCAGGCTTGTGCCATTTTTCTGCAAATCCTGGTCATGTCTCTCTTTAGACTACGCTTTCTGATATTCACTGTCCAATTCCCAGTTTAATGAATTATTTTACAGGGAAACCCAGAATAAACAAAATCCTCAGTAAGCTGGAAAAACTCCAGTTTTAGGAGGTGAAATATCATGCTGTATTGCCCTGGGGGTGCTGTTTTAATCATGGTCCATGCTATTCTGGCTTAGTTAAACACAGCTGCAGATATCTCTTAATGAGTATCTGGAAAGGGCTGAGAGTGATGTCTTTGAATAGGTCTCTGGTAAGTAAACTAAGTTGCATCTACCTGAGGCCAAACAGAATATTAGGATGCTCTTGGCAAGGTCATCATCTTTGATCTGCTTCAACCCAACATTCTATTACATTGAAAACAGAGAAAAATAAGATTTTCAATTAATCTAAATTGAATTCCTCATTACTTATGTTTACCACTCACATGTGAGATGTCCTCTCTTCAAAATTTTCAGGCTCTCCCAAAACAAAACTGCACTTGTCTAGGAAATTAGGAGAAATGTAGAGCTTACTGAAGATTCTGTAAGTGAGGTAGAGGTGAGTCCCTATGGTCCAGCACTGAGCTTTGAATTAGCCATATCCCTTTCCCACTGCATCAGTGGCTAAGTCTGTTTTCTCTCTTCTCTTTCTTGTGCTCAGGTATCCTGGATCTTGACTACTTTCCTGATATCTTTTTCTGACTTCTTCCCACTGGCTTCTGGGTTTCTCTACCAGAGCCATTTCACTCGTGCCCAGCTACTCTTTTTTGTGTTCCTTGTTTATTCTTTAAAACTGTTTCCAAGAGTGGCAAATGCCTTTGTTTTTGAAACTATCCTTTGTGCTCACTAAAGGAAAGATGATCTGGTTGCTAGGATGCATCCTCCCCAGAAGGCAATAGGTTGTAACAAATGATGAATAATTTCTTCCTATGCTATGCCAATATTCAAAACAAGAGCTTTGTTATGTCTACTCAATGCAAGATAAAGCAATTTATGATTTGCTATTTGTTTGAATTATGTGCAGAAACCCATGTTAACTGGCACCGTATTTTCTACTTATTTCACTGATATTTTAGCACCCCTTGTAGATCAATATATCCAGCAGATGCCCAGATGGCTGACCCATTAACAAGTGTCCAAGTGACCCTGATCCTGGGCTCTACCAAGTTTGTTCATCCATACACAATACTAAGAGCAAATAAAACTGAGAGTTGAGCACTACAGATTTTTTTTTCAATTTTTTCTTTCTTGTAGTAAAACACACATAACATACCACTTATAATTTTAAACATTATTAAAGTACAGTTCAGTGGTATTAAATGCATTCATAATGTTGTGAAACCATTACCAAGATACATCTTCACAAATCTTTTCACCCTGCAAAACTGAAGCTCTATACTCTAAACAGTAACTCCCTGTTGCCTCCCTGCCCTGACCTTGACAGTCACCGTTCTATTTTCCATGTCTATAATTTTGACTACTTGAAGTACCTCATATACAAGGAATCATACAATATTTATTTTTTGTGACTGGCTTATTTTACTTAGCATAATATTCTCAAGTTTCATGCATGTTGAAACATTGCAGAATTTCCTTTCTTTTTAAAGCTGGGTGATATTCCATTGTATACCACATTTTGTTTATCCATTCATCTGTCCATGGGCACCTGGGTTGTCTCCACATTTTAGCTATTGTGAATAATGCTGCTATGAACATGGTGTACAAATATCTTTTTAAGATCTTGCTTTCAATTATTTTGGGCATATGCCATAAGCAGAATTGCTGGATAATATATTGATACTATTTTTTTAAAGAATTGCCATATTTTCCATAATGGCTGTACCATTTTACATTTCATGTAAAATGAATGGCATCTCATGCAGCTTTGATTTTCATTTTGCTAATGATTAGCAATATTGAGCATCTTTTCATGTGTTTAATGGGCATGTAATGTCTTCTGTGGAGAAATATCAGCTGAAGTCCTTTGCCCATTTTTGAATCAGCTTGTCTGTATTTTTGTTGTTGAGTTTTAGGAATTCTGTATATATTCTGGATATATATTTCAGGTATATAATTTTCAAATATTTTCTTCCATTATGTGGGTTACCTTTTTATTCTATCGATAGTGCACACATTGAAGTCCAGTGTGTCTGTTTTTTATTGTGTTACATATGCCTTTGGAGTCACATCCAAGAAATCATTGCCAAATCTAACATCATGAAGTTTTTGTCCCATTTTTTCTTCTAAGTGTTTTATGGTTTTAGGTCTTACATATAGGTCTTTCATCCCTTTTGAATTAATTTTTGGTGTATAATGTTAGTAAAGGGTCCAACTTCATTATTCTGCATGTGGTTATCCAGTTGTCCCAGAATAATTTGTTGAAAAGAATCTTATTCTCATTGAATGGTCTTTCTCCATTTACTGGTCTTGTCACTCATGTCAAAAATCACTTAGCCATATTTGTGAGGATTTATTTCTGAGCCCTCTATTCTATTTCATTGGCCTGTATGTCTTTTTTTTTCCCTGTATTACACTGCTTTGATTACTGTAGCTTTATAGTACAGTCTTAAAATCAGAAAGTGAGTCCTGCAGGTCTGTTATTTCTCAGAATTGCTTTGGCTATTTGAGATCCCTCGAGATTCCACATGAATTTTAGGATGGGTTTTTTCTATTTCTGCAAACAACATCATTGGGATTTTCATAGGGGTGGCATTGAATCTGTAGATGTGTTTCCTTACTTATGACTTCTTTCATTTCCTTCAGCAGTTTTTTAAAGCTTTTATAATGCAAGCCTTTTCCCTTTTTGGTTAAGTAATTCATAAGTATTTTATTATTTTTGATGCTGTTGTAATTCAGTTTTTTTTCTATCTGGGAAAATCCTAATTTCCCCCTTACTTTTGCAGGATAGTTATGTCAGATATAGACTTCTTCTTGACAGCTTCCTTTTTATTTTTAGCCCTTTGAATATCTTGGACAATACCCTTTGGCCTCCAACATCTCTGCTGAGAAATCTGATGATTTTCTTTTTGGGCATCCCTTGTGTATTTTGATTCACTTCTTTCTTGTTGCTTTCAAGATCCTCTCTTTGTTGTTGGCTTTTGAAAGTTTGTTTATGTTATGTCTTGGTATGGCCTCTGAGTTCATTGTACTTGGAGTCTATTGAGTCTTTCCGATATTTATATTAATGTATTTCATCACATTTGGGAAGTGTTCAGCTATTACTCAAAAAAAAATCTCTCTACCTTTTTTTTTTTTTCTTTTGCTTTGGACTCCCATGGTATGTATGTTGATCCATTTGATTGCATCCCATAGGACCCTTATGCTTTTTTCACTATTCTCAGTCTATTTTTTTTCTTATTCCTCACACTTGAAAATTTTCATTAACTTCTTTCAAGTTTACTGATTCTTTCTCCCACCTGCTTAAATCTGTCTTTGAATTTCTCTAGAAAACTTTTCATTTTAGTTATTGTATTTTCAGTTCCATAATTTATTTTTGGTTTTTTTTCTAGGTTTTCTATGTCTTTATTGACACTTTCATTTTGTTCATACATTATTTTCTTTTTTTTAATAAATTTTATGTATGTATGTATTTATTTATTTATTTATTTTTGGCTGTGTTGGATCTTCATTGCTGCACATGGGCTTTCTCTAGTTGCACTGAGTGGGGCCTACTCTTCACTGTGCTGCATGGGCTCCTCATTGTTGTGGCTTCTCTTGTTGGGGAGCACAAGCTCTAGGCATGCAGGCTTCAGTAGTTGCAGTACATGGGTTCAATAGCAGCAGTTCATGGCTCTAGAACACAGGCTCAATAGTTGTGACGCACAGGCTTAGTTGCACTGTGGCATGTGGAATCTTCCTGGAACAGGGATCAAACCTGTGTCCCTTGAACTGGCAAGCAGATTCTTAACCACTGCGCCAGTTAGGAAGTCCTATTTTCTAGAATTTATTCACATCTTCCTTTAGTTCTTTGAGCATCTTTAAGAAGTTGTTTTTATCTTTGACTAGTATATGTCCCATTGGGTCTTTTTCAGGGACAGTTTCTATGGATTTATTTTATGTTTTCCTTTGACTGGGCCATACTTTTCTGTTTCTTTGTATGCGTTGTGATTTTGCTGTTGTTGAAAGTTGGACATTTGAATTTAATAATGTGGTGACTCTGTACATCAGATTTTCTCCTTCCCTGTGTTTTCCTAGGTTTGGTTATTGTCTTTTTTTTTTTTTTAGGCTATGTCTTGCTGAGGATCAGATCAGCCTGAGGAGTAAACTTAAGGTCTTCTCAGGGCTTTACTAGACCTTTTCCTGGCACACATGGTCACTTTCTATATTTCCCCACACATACAGTTATTATTGAACATCCTAGTCTTTAATGAGGGGAAAATGAGAAAAATAAAGGGTGGTGAAAAGGGAGCCAGGCTTTTAAGCTCCTTGGAAGTGACTTCAGTCTGAGGAAGAGAGTCTTGCAACATTGGGGGTTGGTGCAAACACAATGGCTGCCCACCTCTTGTCTGCACCTTTGTGATCAGAAGCAGCAATTAGCAATCAGGACACAGATGCCCAATATTTGGAAGATAACATCCTTTTTGCCCACCCTGGCTTCTGCTTCAAGAATACATGCATGGCTGCCTGACACATGGCTGGGGTGTCAGATGGGTTGCTGTTAGTATACTAAGAGCTAAAATTGTCAGAAATAAACAACAATTTACTGTCTAAGCATTTTTCTGGAAGTTGCAAGCCTTCAATAAACTCCAGAGTTTCAAAATGGTTATATCACACAGATTTTACCATTGCAATTTTTTTATCATATGATGAAATATTTTATTCTTGACAACTGGATTTCTTGGCTATATTTTAATTTTATAGCTAAATATAATGATTATTTGTGACACATTATAACATCACATTCAATCAAAAGTTAGAATTTAAACCCCCCCAAAATAATGAATAGCTAAAGTGACAAATATATTTAAAGGCTGTTAGCATTAAGGCATTTAAGCAAACATTATACTCTACTGAGTAAAAGGTATGTTTTCGCTGAGTGGATGCAAGTATCATAACACTCAAAAAAGTTGTAATTAGTGAATCTAAATGCAGTTATTCTCATCATCTCTGAGTTTTCCTCTTTACTTTATATTTGTTTTTAGAATAAATGCAATATCAATTAAGAACAGAGAAACCCAGGGCTTCCTAGGTGGCACAGTGGTTAAGAATCACCTGCCAATGCAGGGGACACAGTTCAATCCCTGACCCAGGAAGATCCCACATGCCGTGGAGCAACTAAGCCGTTGTGCCATAACCATTGAGCATGGGCTCTAGAACCCATGCAGCACAACTATTGAGCCCGTGTGCCACAACTACTGAAGCCCACACGCCTAGAGCCTGTGCTCTGCAACAAGAGAAGTCACCACAACGAGGAGTCCGTGCACCATGATGAAGAGTAGCTCCCTCTTGCCGAGCCCGTTCACAGCAACAAAGACCCAACGTAGCCAATAAATAAATAAATAACTTTATAAAAAACAAACAGAGAAACCCTTAAACCTTTTTGTTTTGTTTTGTTGCAATTTTTGCCTAGGTGAAGAGATGGATTCTTGGTGTTTCTTACTCTGCTATCATTCTGTACTTCTAAGAACTATAGAATTTTTAGAACAATTTTCAGGCATGATCTTTGCTCGAAGGCTTTTTCTTTACCACATTTATTTGGTTCTTAGCCTCGATTTTATATCACTTTAGTCCTAACATTGCTCCTCAGATTTCATGAAATAATTTAGCATCCTGGTTTGGGTCTTCACAATTCCCTGAGACATTCTGTATAGAACAGTAATGAAGTCCACAAGGGCAGAAATCCTAGACTGGAATCATAGGTCATCCACTTGCCCTCTTTGTGATCTTGACAGATTCATCTGGCATCTCAGAGACTTATTCTTCTCATCCATGAAACTCAGAACTTAGATTAAATTAGAAAAGCAGTTAAATGGCTTCAGCCTAGTGTAAGAAACATGGCAAACTTCATTGCATACTATTTGAAATGATAATTTCATCAGCTGTATTGTAATTATAATGCCTGACTATTATCATCTCTAGCAAGGATCTAACCTTTGTCAACACTAGTCTACAGACCCTCACTAAGGCATCTGTCCTGCTGGAGTCCCATATGAGAGCTCATCCTCTTCCCTGGCGATGTACACACTCAACAGTTACCTCCCAGTATATGATTACTTGTGGACCCAAGGCCATATTCTCCTCCTAATTAAAATAAATCAAATCGATGTCTATTGTTAATAGCTTTAAATGGTCACTTAACACAGCTTTCACCATATCAAGGTAAAATGATGTTTGAAAGGATTGTCTTCACATAAGGAAAACCATGTGTTTTTCTTCTAACAGTCACTGCTGAATTGGGCCTATTAACAACAACAAAAAGTGAGCTAAAGGCATAGTTTTCGTAAATAATACACTCTTTAAAATGTGTTTATGAGAACAGATGTGTTTGAAGAGGAGAAAGCAGCCCTTTTTCATTTCTGACGTGATGCATATATGTCACTATCAACTCGTACACTTGGATCCAATTTCCGAGAAGCATTTAGTTCTTTTTTTATCGGTTACATAAAAGTGAAGGACTTTGATTTAAGCCTGGTTTAAATAAAGAGAACATGAAGGCTCCAGATTGTCAAGGACAGAACGTTGTCAGAGGAGATGGTGCTTGACAGTGAGAGGCTGACCAGGAGAGGCAGGTGCCACCACAGAGAGTGAACCACAAGCTCAGTTCTAAGTGGTTCACTTTCTATCTGTATAAAAATAAAAATAAAAACACATCTCGTTGTCAAGGACTCTCTGGGCTCTGAGCATTGGCAGTAAGATGGGCTAGGAAGGGACCCACCAAGCGCCCAAAAAGCCTCTTTTTATGGGGGACACACGCCTCCCTTCTGGCTTAGAAACTTGGTCTTTCAGCTGAGTCCTCTGCCTCCTTTTCGAGTCTAACCTTTGTGTTTCTCACTTTTATTTGTGCTTCTGCAATCTTAATTATCCTATGTCTAAACTGTAAGAGCTTGGGTGAGTCACTTAACACTCTAAACGTTAGTTTACGCACCAGTAAAACGGGCAGGATAATAGCGACCAACTCCTATTAAAATACATCAAGTATTTTACCTCTCTTGTGGTATTCTGCCACTAGACTCTGGTCTTTACTAGATCTGAGAAGACCTTAAGTTTACTTAGATGCCTCACATTAAAATACGTACAAGCTTCATTCACCTCAATTGTTGAATTAATGGTGTTTCTGATGACAACAATAGAATGCTTGCCACAGTCCAAGTGCTGGGTAAAACCTTTGACTGGGTGCTGTGCTGCAGGCCATTTTCAGTAGCTTCACTTCAAAGCTGTAGTGCAAGTCAAAAAGGATACTAAGTATTATCATGACCCCCTCTGCATTTTTCTAGCGGGATCATTTTTCACTCCTGGGAATAAATATTGTATAATATCTATCTCCATGAGATTGCCAAGCCATTCCTTCTACCTCCCCTCTCAAGTATGAAGTTGTTCAAATGACACTGGAAGAAAAAGAAATCAACAAAGACAAGCTACATCATTTTCCTATTACCAACTGGTAGTCTCCTTCTACTCAGCTTTACTTTCTTAATCTGAATACAAAGAAGGAATTGTCCCTTCTCCTATCAAAGGTCAGTTCCCGCATGCCTAGGGCCAGTGTCCCATCATTCCTGGCTCTAGTTGGTTATCCTGTTTCTCCTGAACCAAAAACATCCATGTCTCCGTTGAGTCACGCCGATTAGTACATAGACATGTGCTGGTGTGTTCTATACTTAAAATTAAAAATAAATAAAGAATATTCTCTTTTCTTCATTTCTGCTTGGTTCCTTCTATAATTGTCTGCTTCAAATTCACAGAAAGAGTCTCAAGAGTGATTTATTTTTGCACTACCCACTTCCTACTCAACCTGCTCCAATAGGCTTCTTCCTCTACCATCCCATCCATTCCTTTACATAATAAACGTACAGGCCAAATCTATGCTAGGCTTCGGACAGTTGCAATAGTGAGTAAGAGAGAGAGCACTTCCTTCTTCACAGCACTTACATTGTATAGTATAACAAGTGATCACACATTATAAAAGATGCTAACAGGAAGAAACAGGTAATTAATTGGATAATAATTGAGGTTCATCTGGTTAAACTTAAAAGGCCTGTGAGGAAATTTCGTGGATCCTCATAGCGAGGAAAATTGAGGCTCTTCGGTTAGGTTCTAGGTCTTTATGGAAGGGACAAAGAGATAGAACAGACACTCTAGATAGTGTGGGTCTTTCCAAAAGCATGGGACATTCATTTCACATTTTAATGATGAATAGGACTTAGTCAAGAGTTGAGGAAGGAGTATTCAGGTTAGAGCAAAAGAGTATACATCAAAGGCTGGTGCAACAAAGAATTTGAGCTTTTCCAGAACCGAAAGAAAATCTGTAAGCCTGGAGTGTGGTGAATAAGATGCGGAAGGACCCAAGCTGGGCATGGAGGGTGTGTAAGGACCAGAACTTGAAAAATCCAGAAGGCCACTGTCAGTGGGTTGGAAATTCATTTCTTACATGAGGATGATCACCAAAGGCTGTGTAGCAATTAATGGCATTTTTTTGTTGGAGACAGTCTTGATATACTGCTTCTGTGAAAAGGGAGAAGCCAATTAGCAGATTATTCTGATGGGCCTGGAGGGAGACAATGGTGGTCTAGCTAGTAATTAACCTTCCCTAGTAATTATGCATCATCTTAGCCATTTGGGCATCCTACTGAGTCCTCACCCCAAATGGCCTATTTTGGTGTCAGAGATTTTCTAATAGTAGAAACTGAAACCCAACTCTATTATTTCATTATTATTGGATTTCGTACAACTCAGCAGCTGTGGTGCTATGGGATTATGAGTTTTATTATTTTTATTGAGTTCCTGAAATATTTACTAGTTATGATATTAGACATCCTTAGATATAATTTAGCAAGTAAAACTTACAACAACTTCATGGAGTTGGAGGCCCTGAAAGCCTATTAACTTATCCAATATCTCATATTTACTAGTGGATCCTACATTTTAAACAAGTTATTTCTAGCTTCCAGGTAATAAGGAAGTGGTGAACTAGCCTTAAAATAATTATGTAACTTGAGTAGCACACAATGTAATGGTGTTTTTCTCATCATATTCAAGTTTGTTTCTCTTTTCACCTTCAAGTGTCATCTAATCCTGAGTCAGGTGAGAGGATTCACATATGGAAATCCAGGTCATCTCACTGACTTTCCTTCCTATTTCATATTCTATTGGAAGAAGCAAGAGATGTAAAGTAACAGAATAAGACAATTTAGTAACCTCTGGACAATTCTGGGAAATTGAAACACAGAGTCTGTGAGCACACAAAAAAAATACAATATTTGGATAATGAAAATGTGTTATGACAAGTCTGTAAAAAGGGACATCTTGTAAATTCACATTGTACCAAATCAAAACTTTCCTTCATGATGGCAAATGGATAGATCCCACCTCAAATTTTTCTCTATTGGCCTAAAAAACAAGGTAGTCATTCTATTGCCCAAAATGAAAGAAATCATTCTAGGGAAACTTCAAATGCCTTGAAATTCATAATTCTTTACATGTTTAGTATTATCTCCCTCCATGATAGGAAAAGGAGTGCCTTTTAGTGTGACTAAGACTGTAGAAAACAGGTCCTGCTTATTTGACATTTCTGATGGAGAGAGGTTGGAGGTATTAATGTCATCAGAGCATGTGTGGTTGTTATAAAGTGGGACCTAGACGCAGAGATAGATAATTGATTGGATGATAAATGTGGGGATACTTTTATTAGATCATGAAAACAAGAATCACAAGGCCAACTCAATGTATCATTTATCATAACAGTGAAACTGTAAAAGGAGGTGGGGATTGGAAGATTTAACATAAACTGTTTCTAAAATGAAGAAAATGATAAAATCAGGCTAATTTGGATTGTATCTTAAGCTCATCATTTAGTTGATGTCTATCCCTTTCCCTGCATGTGCTGCAGAATGCCTGCTGTCAGTCTCTGATAACCTGGGAAACTTTGCAAAAGAGGTGATATTTATCCTGGAAACCCAGGAAAACCCAAGCTCCTTCACATACCAGCATGAAAACTGAAGCTCAGAGCATCATTTACCTCACGCGTTGTACTCATTCCTAGGGTTGCCATAAAAAATTGCCACAGCCAGAAGGAGTGAGAAAAACCAAACCTCACATCCTAGCAACTGTTAATTTTTTCATCCATGTCAGTTCTGACATTTTCCCTATTGCTTGTGATTAAAAAAAAAAATTAATTTTCCACAGACTCAGAGTCTTAAAATATTCTCAGTTTTAGAGGCTAGGAGTTTAAAATTGAGATGTGGGCAGGGCCATACTCCCTCAGAAAGTTCCAGAAAGGAATTCTTTCTGGTCTTGTCCAGCTTCCGGTATCTCCTGCCCCTCCTTGGCTTGTGGTAGCATACGTCGAATCTTTGCATGCATCTTCACATGGCCTTCTTCCCCATGTCTCTGTGTCTACTCCACTTCATATAAGGACATCCTTCATTGGATTTAAGAGCCACCCTAAATCTAAAGTGATTTCATCTTGAGATACTTAACTAATTGCTTCTGCTAAAATCCTATTTCCAAATAAGTTCATATTCTTAGGTTCTAAGTAGGCATATATTTTGGGGGGACACTATTTAACCTGTGATTTAATCATCAATAAACAGAGCTGGCAATATCTAATTTGTGGGCTCATTATCATGACTGAATAACTTTATGTAAAATATTTGGTACGTTTTAAGTGATCAATATTTTTTGTTTTTAGTTGACATCACTATAATTATCTATATTCCTGACCAAGATTCATCTTGATATTCTCATTTTCTTAAATATATTTTCAAGGTCTGCTCTATTTTAGACATTGAGTATATAAGGAAACTGCAATATACAAATAGGAATAATTATTATTCTGTCTAGTAAGTTGGGTGTTATAAATGCTTCCCAGAAGCATGGCCATTGTGCAGATGAGTGAGTGGTAACTTCTGGAATGATGTAGCTGATAACTTTTCAATAAGCCTTTGCAGGAAGGATCACATGTTGTTTTAAGTGGGTGGCGGACTAAACTAAGAGGCGACGCTCGGATGTAACTGACTCCAAAATGAGGTTCTCGAGCACCATGCCTTCCTCTCTCCAACATCAAAATTGATAGTGGGAAATGAATTTCTTGTTTGAAATGAGCACAGGTTAAGTAAAACAAGCACTCTATGAAAACACAATTTTGAAGAATTTTGTACATTCTCTTTTGCTAATGACAATACTGAATTATTTCCTTATTGGAAATATTTCAAAATATATACACAAGAAATATTTAAGAGCTTGTATTTTTTGACCCAGGAATTATTTACTTGAGAATAATCTAACTGTGGAAACCATACTTGACTTTTAAACCTTTTTATACAGCAATATTTATTTATTCAATCTGGCAATGTTTTTTTAACATTGAAACTGGGAAACAATGTAATGCCTGACAGTGGGGTATTAGTAAAAGAAATATGATATTCCCCCCAATTGTATACTGCATGGTCATAATAATTTGTATTTCGGAGTGTAATAAAATAGAAAAAAATGTTAAATCTTGATAATATGCACCTTAGATTGAGTGTTCCCAGAAACAGACCCTGACACAAGGATTTGTCCCAGTTGTTTGAGAAATGACCACAGGGAGCACAATAAAAGGAGCAAAGAATTGAGAGATACTGGGAAAGAAGCCACTGAAAAATGGTTGGCAAACTGTTTGTCACTATGGGAAACTGGGGCTCAGTCCTATTGGAGACTTGGAGATACACAAAGCGTGCTTCAGTGTTGTTGCATCCAAGGGACCAGGAAGCTGGTGCCCGTATCTGCTCCCCAGCTCTGCCATTGGTGGAGGGCTCTTCCCAAGGGGATTAACTCTACAGCACTTCTGGCTCACTGGGGCATGACATACATTCCAGAGGCTATAGACAGACCAAAGACATCAGAATTGCAGTTGTATTCAGCGGAAAGTTCTGGGCTTTGCGTGCACAAAAAGGTGAAGACTGGCAGCATGTTCTACAACATATTGGGAAAAAAATGTGTTCAAATTCTGATAATATTTTTTGTAAAGCTTAGGAACATGCCTTTTCTTGTATTAGAACCCTTAAATATAAAAGAATTTATGTGATGATATTTTGTAAATAATCAAAATAATGATTATTATTGTGAGAGTGATTATTCATTAAGCACTTACTATTGGGGAATAGTATGATTTCTGTTTGCCCAGGTAATATTGCTAGGCAAGAGTGGAGCCAACCTTCAATGCTAAGCAGCCTGGTTTCAAGAAGGTAATTTTAACGAACATGTTATACTATACAATCCTGCTATCATATAGGTAGTGAGAATTCCCGCAAATTAAAAAATAAAGAGAAGCAACAGGAGTGTGTATATAATAGATCGATGAACGATACACATGTAATGAAATAGTAAGAAAATGTAAGGTGTTACAAAAAACAAAATGTGCTTGTAGGCTGGAGGTTAAAGGGACTTTGCTTCCTTTCCTATTTTTTGGTTAATTGAAAGGTAATGTGTTTGTCTATGAAAAAAGGGTTGACTCTTTTCAACTGGTGATGAGGATAGGTGAAACAATCCTTGAAGATATGAAAATGCTGAATCCTGATTCTGCCGTTGAGAAACACTCGCAGTGTTCAGACTTTATCAGTCGCCAGGAGACGGAGACAGACAAGAGAAGTATTAGACTTTCTGGGTGCCGTGTTCTTTGAGGGCATCTGCCTTTAAAAGAAAGATTGATCCTGGCTCCAGGGCAGTCATTAGCACACTGTCCAATATCAAAAGCCCTTTCTCCCTGCTCTGTCCCCAGCACCCCATTGATCCTGGACAGTGCTAGGTGGTCTTGGACTCTTCCCAGCACCTGCTCAGCCTCTGAGTCCCTCCAATTCTCACTTTGCTTCCACAGGCCACATTAAATCCAAGTCATAGAATTCCTTAAGGCAGACCTTTCTCAAAGAGTTGAAGCTAAAAGAAAAGTTAATGAATTCTGGCAAAGGCAAAAGACCTCTGGATAGATGTTTTGCCCTTTTTATTCATTGAGCTCATGCAGTTTTTATTTTCTCAATTTTCTCTTTGTAAAGCTCTCTGTTCTACCAATGTTTCCAAAATTAATTTTGACCTTCCAGCAACATTTTAATTTCACATGCCCCCGTAGATTCTCTTTATCAACAACTTATTCCATTTATTCATTATTCTTTTTAGAAAATAGCATTATCTTGTTCAACATAAGTATTCATTAAATGCCTAGTTACACTGAAAACTGAACATAGAGGCATTAGCCAGGTACAAGGGAAGAAGTGATGGTCTGTGGGGAAGCAAACCTGGGTTCCGGAATGACTCTGTTATTTTTTGTGGTGTCACTCCAGAGCAGGGTTGCTCCAAGCTGGAGTACTACTCTCACCAGAAGCTCAGAGAGTCACCTACTTATGAATCTAATTTTCATGAGTCTATAAGATGATAGAGACTTTTAGGACTTCATGAAGATTTGGGGACAGTATCATTAAGGTACATGAAAGGTGATGATCCAGAATATGTAATGAGTAGTTTTTATTATTGTTAATGATAACATCTCCTCAACACTTATAGAAATTAAGTACTTCTCTGTATTCAGAATCATCCACGTGCCTTGTTTTCAAGAAGGTTCAAGACTGGAGAAGAGGAGATGGCTTTCCTTCACATTCAGAAGCAAAATCCAGATTTCTCCCTGGGCTTCACAAGGCACTGGGCAATCTGGTCCCAGGGCAGTTCTCTAAGCTCACTCCTAGTCTTGGTGGATTGAACTTCTGCCTCACCCAGTGTCCTGCGTGCTCTTCTGTACACATAGCAAACCCTTCCACGCTTCTTTGATTCTGCATTTGCTTTTCACTCCATTTGGACAGCTCCATATACCTCGATGTCCCCATCTTTGTATCTGACACCTTCCTAACTTCCCTGTGTCACCTCCATCCTCACTCAGAAGGCCTTTTTTTCTGATTATACTATTGAGGTGTCCCTTCATTCTCGGTTTCACAATTTCATGATCTCTTTATAGCACTTGTCTCTATCTGAAATTCCCTTTCCAATTATTTCTTGATTTTTTTTTTCTCTTCCTTCCAACTAGAATGAAAGTTCCACAAAGGCTGTGATCTTCTTGGTCTTTTTTCCCACTATATTGGCAGCTTCTTAAAAAAGTGTGTGTTGCTCAATCATAATTGAATGGATGTGAATTGGATAAGAATAAATGGATGAGATGATGAAAATGACTGGTTTAAATAAACATTTTTTTTCTTTTCCTATAGAGGTGGTGTGTATAAAGGATGGCTTCTGGGAGAACACATTTTTGAGCTGGGCTTTGATGGATAAATGATTGGAAAGAAGAAAAAAAAGGTGGAAGACAGGGAATTGGGTAGATAGAATATGAGCTCTGGGGACAAAGGGCTCCCTTACATGGCTGCCTTATGATCATTAAAATCTGAATGTGTCTCAAACTGCTCCTCTTGCAGCCTCACCTAGCTCGGCAGATGCATATTTTAATTCTCAGGCTAAAAACCTTAGAGTCACCCTTGACTTTTTCTTTTTCTTACAGCCCACATCCAGCTTATCAGGAAGTCCAATTGGCTCTACCTGAAAATATTTTCAGCTTTTGGCCATTTCAAACCACCCTGGGCACCATTGACTTTCGGATTGCTGCAGTAGCCTTTTAACAGATCTGATCCTATCTTTGCTTCTTCTATGGTCTATTCTCAACAGGGAAGTTGAATTGAACCTTCAATTTTTTTGCAATTTAAAAATTTTATTTTATATTGAAGTATAGTTAATTAACAATGTTGTGTTAGTTTCAAGTGTATAGCAAAGTGATTCAGATATATATATACACACAGGAATCCATTCTTTTTCAAATACTTTTCCCATTTAGGTTATTACAGGGTATTGAGCAGAGTTCCCTGTGCTATACAGCCATTAAAAAGAAGGAAATAATGCCATTTGCAGCAACGTGGATGGACCTAGAAATTATCCTAATAAGTGAAGTAAGTCAGACAAAGACAAATATCATGATATCACTTACATGCAAATTTAAAAAAAATGATACAAGTGAACTTATTTACAAAACAGAAACAAACTCACAGACTTAGAAAATGAATTTATGGTTACCAGTGGAGGAGGGTTGTGAGGATAGATTGGGAGTTTGGGATTGACATGGATTGATCCTTTAAAATGAAAGTCATCTCCTGTACTCCACATATCACCTCCTTCTCTGGCTCTCCATTTACTCCGAGTAGAAGTCAAGTCCATATGTGCTCCCTCTTGGTCTGGCTGATCTCTGACTTCCTTCCCATCCTCTCTCTTTGCTTCACTCTGCTCATCCCCAGTGGCCTTGTTGTACCTCACACACATTTGTGCATCAACCTTACCCTTAAATCTTTCCTCAACCTGGAGATTTCTTCCTTCAAGACCTTCTTGGTGATTCCCTTACTTCTGAAACTTTTATTCCAATGGCATCTTCTCAATGAGCTGAAACTATTCAATTCCATCATCTGTCCTCTGCCAGCCCTGATACCCCTAGACTTGCTCCTGATTTTTCTTTTTTGTCTGGCACACATAGAACCTTCTCGAGCACCATATATGTTACTTATTTATAAAGTTTTATTTATTGTCTATCTCCCATCACTAGAATGTCAGCGCCATGTGGGCAGAGATGGCTGTCTGCTGCCTGACTCAGGATAGATCCTCAAATAATGAATAAGGGGTGACACTTCTATTTGGCCCCCACAGAGGAGAAACAGGTAACGAAAGTGATGGGCGTGGCCAGAAAGTAGCCTGGTGTCAACTGAAAGAAAGCCTTCACACTCCAGATAAATGCTTTTGTCCTTCATTCTAGGCACACTGGGAAGTGATGGAAATTATTTATAAAGAATGTTGTATTGCTGCTGATAGCTGACTTTAAAATGTGGTAGGAATTTTCTCCTGGACCTTTAACTTTCTTTCTTTTATAAATTTTATTGGCTTAATACTTGCCTTCATCTTGAGGAGAGGAATCATTTTCATCAGGAGAAGATGGTGATTGTATTTCTACCACATGACACCCTTGGTTCATACAAAGCCTCTGCTTGGTTATTTCCTTTCTCCTCCATTTCCTCCCCATAGGAGAATAATCTAATAAGCTTGCATATTCTCATGGGAAGTGTGTAATGTTGCATGCATGTTTAGTTACAGAAGTGACACTGTGTTACAGACCTTACTTGGTTGGTTTTGCACATCCCCCTGGATGCAGACACCTGGGTTGATCCCCTATCACCCCAGTTAATGGTATTACAAATGTGAATGGAGAGCCCTCCTTTCTCAGGCAATCAGAGTGTTCTTATGGAGAGACCCAGCTTTTCTCACTACTTCTCCTGGAGTCAGCTTGGGTCCATACACCAATCTCATGAGCATCAGTGCTGTTTAAGGCCCGCATGTGCACATACTTAGACAAATAAGATCTACTCACCCTCATTCACTCAAACAACAACAGCAACCACAATTTGATAGAAATTGTTGTTGGCTTTTAGGGGTACTAAATTTTTTTTAAAATTCTTGTCATTGGAAACTGGCTTGAGTTATATAATTGCAAAAAGGTACATTTTTGTGTATAATCATCATGTAACATTTCCAGATTCTTGAAGAGAGTACAAATATTGAGAATTTGGTGACAGATCTATTAAAATCACCAACTGGCTACATTTTATGAATCATATGAATGAATTAATCTCAGGTTTTTAGTTATTTTCTAGCATGTACATTTATCTGTATGTAATCATACTTAAATATTGATGAGGTGCACTTTGTGGCTCTGTGATAAGTGCTGTAGACATGCAGCAAACAAGGCAAATGTGTAGTAGTGACCCTCATTTTAGCTATTGTCCCTCAGTCCCTAGAGATGGAAGGGTATGTGTATCACCCTCCCTGTTCCTTCTCTCCTGCAGGACCCCTGTTCCATTGGAACCACTGAAAATGCTCAGTGTTCTTTTGCAGCCTTCCTTGCAGCTACAGCCTGGCTTGCCCAGTGAGTCTTGAGCAGTAGTCAATATATTGAGCTTCTGGGTGAAAGGGTTTCCTCTGTCAGTGTTGAACTTAACTTGGCCTTGTGATCCTGGAAAACAGTGATGGTTAAAGAAATCCCCCACCTTTATATTCTGGGAAACAGCTCACTGCAAAATCCACCCTTCCCCTTATGGCTTAGATAACTCAGGATGTCCCCTTGTCTAGCCATGACAAGGCCAGACACAGGCTCTCCAAATTCTCATTCTTTTCCTCCTAAGTGGTTAGCTGAACTGCTTCAATCCACTGACCAATCTGGGCAAAGTACTTACCTCCTTGACTTTGTCACAATTTACTTAAGCTTCCCTCTTGTCCCCAGGTCCTGAAACGTTGGCCTGAGCCTGCACATGTAACTGCCTTTCTTGAGAACAGGTGAGCCTTGGGTGAAACATTCTCTGATCTACGGTCCTCCCACACCACCCTAGCTCATCCCACTTCCCCACACCAATTCTTCAGCTCTTTCCCCTTTGTCTACCCCTTCCTATACAAGAAAAACCCTTTCCTGGCTGACCTTTATGTTGCTTGCACCTCTCATGATGTAAGTGTTTCCCCTATTGCAATATCCCCCTCCCCTTAGCGCTGTAATCTTTTTGAATAGAGTATCCCATTACCTAGGTACAAATTTGTTTCTTATTATTCATCTCCTTAAGAAAAACAGATGTATTAAAGAAAATCCTCCTCTGCTTTTCAGCTGGATGCTGTGTTTCTATGGGGGAGGCCTAGAAATTACTTTGGTCATCTTGATCCATGAATAAACCCTGCAACTCTATTTCCTCTGAACTTCTTGTTATAATAGATACTAACCTCTTTATGGCTTAAGCCAATGAGAGCCAGGCACTCTGCAGAGAAAACCATCCTCATGGGTACCTGTAATCAAGTCATGGTTTCAATACTACAGCTGAGGGGAGTTTTGAATGCTTGGTTTGTTTCTAGAGTTGCCATAGAGACATTACAAAGATGAAGAAAGATAGTGGATTTTAATGATTTGTTGAGTATCTAAAGTGAACGACATAGAGAAAAGCAGAATCATTTTGGGGATTATGACTATCTAGAATACAGTAGAGCAAGTTATAATTCTTTCTTTCCTCTTCTCCAGGTTGGTGACCTTTGACAGGCAAGTTTGCTATACATCAACGAGCATTGGCTCTGAGTTTCTGAGGTCTTCTGCCATGATGCTTGATTCTAAGGACACAGACACAACAAAGACACAGGAGCTCAAGGAGCTCAAGCAGCTCATGGTTTATTAGGAGAGTTAGAATTCATAAATAATAATAGTAAATCAATGTGAAAACTGCCTTAACAAATGCTCACAATTTATTGAGGAACAAATGAGCTCTGAGGGGTTTTATGGTAAAGCCTTGTAATAATGAGATGCATGAAAAATGCCAGCAGTTTGCCAGCTAGGTGAGGATGAGATGGGCATTCTGAAAAAAGAAAAAGGAAAAATAAATATCTACCACATGCATGGATATACAATTGTGAGAAGATTGACCTGGCCAGATCACACAGTCCCTTGTGGGTCTCACTCCCTGTCTGTATCCCAGCCTGAAGGTGGCAGTTATCAAATGGGGCACCTGGGAACTCCAGAGATTCTGTGAGTTTTTCAGGTATCACCCTGTGGGGTCTGGGACTTACAGGACCTGTGGAAGGTTTTAATGAAAAGACAAAATCCAGTTACCCATTTTATTAGCTTTGTGACATTGGGTAAGTATTCTAACCTCTGTGGCTCAGATTCTATACATGTGTAATGGGAGACATGATAGTAACTCTATCACTGGTTTGTTGTAAAGGTAAATTTTAGAAATATATATATATATATATATATATATAAAGTTCTTAGCTACTGTTATGATGACACTTTAATCACAAGATCACATATTGTCAGAAGTTTTTACCTATTTATATTGTTACTGAGTAGGACACTGTGTCTCTTGAAACTTTTTTCCTTTTTATTTTTAATTTTTTAAAATTTGTTTTATTGAAGTATAGTTGATTTACAATGTTGTGTTAATTACTGATGTACAGCAAAGTGATTCAGTTTTATGTATATGTACATTCTTTTTTCACATTCTTTTCCATTAAGGTTTATCACAGGATACTGAAAATAGTTTCCCCTTGAATCTTGTTTATAGAAAAACTTTAGCCTTCCCTGAGTTCCAAAGAGCAAATTTAATCAAAGAAATGAGAAAATGCAGAAGCAAAGGGAAACAGTCAAGCAAGACAAAATAAAAATAGCTTAGCCAAAAAACAAAAGTCAAAGACCTTTAGTTCCTCCTCAAGGAATACAGATAATATTCTGAGCCATATCCTTTGAGCTGTTTTGCAGATACTGAAACCCCCATCAGGTGGAAGAAGTTAACTGTATGCTGCCCACAAGCATGCAGACCCCAGACCAGTTGGAACTGGAATGTTGATGCTGACTCCCAATTACTTCACCACCAACCCATCAGAAGAAGGTCCACGAGCTGACACATACCCCACAATCCCCCTCCCTCACTCTGTGTCTTTTAAAACATTTCATTGAAAGCTTTCAGGGAGTCCAGGTATTTTGAGCATTAGCTGCCCATACTCCTTGCTTGGCGCGTGCAGTAAAGGACTCACTTTCCATCACCACAACTCAGTGTCAGTAAATTGGCTTTACTGTGCCTGGGCGAGCAGATCCAAGTTTGATTTGATAATGATAAATTCACATTTTTTAAAAGAACTTTCATTGCGATACAGTTAATAAACAATAAACAGCATATATTTAGAGTGTACAATTTGGTATCCCAATCTCCCAATTCACCCCCCGCAACCCTCCCCACTTTCCCCACTTGGTGTCCATGTGTTGGTTCTCTACATCCGTGTCTCTATTTCTGCCTTGCATTTCCTCTTTCTTAGTTGTTAGCATTTGCCTTATGTATTGAGGTGCTCCTATATTGGGTGTGTATATATTTATAATTGTTATCTCCTCTTCTTGGATGGACCCCTTGATCTTTATATAATGTCCTTTCTTGTCTCTTGTAACATTTTTTATTTTAAAGTCTATTTTATCTTATATGAGTATCGCTACTCCAGCTGCCTTTTGATTTTCATATGCATGGAATATCTTTTCCCATCCCCTCATTTTCAGTCTGTATGTGTCCCTAGGTCTGAAGTGGGTCTCTTGTAGACAGTATATATATGGATCTTGTTTTTGTATCCATTCAGCCAGTCTGTGTCATTTGGTTGGTGCATTTAGTCCATTTACATTCAAGGTAATTATCGATATGTATGATCCTATTACCATTTTCTTAATTGGTTTGTTTTTATTTCTGTAGGTCCTTTTCTTCTCTTATGTTTCCCACTTAGAGAAGTTCCTTTAGCATTTGTTGTAGGGCTGGTTTGGTGGTGCTGAATTCTCTTAGCTCTTGCTTGTCTGTAAAGCTTTGGATTTCTCTATCGAATCTGAATGAGATCCTTGCTGGGTAGAGTATTCTTGGTTGTAGGTTCTTCCCTTTCATCACTTTAAATATATCATGCCACTCCCTTCTGGCTTGCAGAGTGTCTGCTGAGAAATCAGCTTTTAACCTGATGGGAGTTCCCTTGTATGTTATTTGTCATTTTTCCCTTGTTGCTTTTAATGACTTTTCTCTGTCTTTAATTTTTGTCAATTTGACTACTATATATCTTAGTGTGTTTCTCCTGGTGTTTATCTTGCCTGGGACTGACTCTCTATGCTTCCTGCACTTGGGTAGCTGTTTCCTTTCCCATGTTAGGGAAGTTTTCAACTATAATCTCTTCCAATATTTTCTCAGGACCTTTCTCTCTCTCTTCTCCTTCTGGGACCCCTATAATGTGAATGTTGGTGTGTTAAACATTGTCCCAGAGGCCTCTTAGGCTGTCTTCAGTTCTTTTCATTCTTTTTTCCTTATTCTTTCCTGCATCAGTGATTATCACCATTCTGTCTTCCAGGTCACTTATTCGCCTTTCTGCCTCAGTTAATCTGTTATTGGTTCCTTCTAGTGTATTTTTCATTTCAGTTATTGTGTTGCATATCTCTGTTTGTTTGCTCTTTAATTCTTCTAGGTCTTTGGTAAACTTTTTGATCTTTGCATCCAGTCTTTTTTCAAAGTCCTGGATTGTCTTCACCATCATTATTCTGAATTCTTTTTCTGGAAGGGTGCCTATCTCCTCTTCATTTAGTTGTTTTTCTGGGATTTCATCTGGTACAAAGTCCTATGCTCTTTCATTTTCTCTTTCTGTGGCTGTGGTTTTCAGTTCCACAAGACAAAATACAGCTGATACTGCTTGATACTGCTGTCTGCTCTCTTGCAGAGGAAGCTATCTAGGACTCTCATGCATGCTTCCTGATGGGAGGGACTGATAGTGGGTAGGGCTGGGTGGGCAGAGCTCAGTAAAACTTTAATCTGCTTGTCTGCCAATGGGTGGGGCTGTGTTCCCACCTTGTTGGTTGTTTGGCCTGAGGCTACCTAGCACTGGAGCCTACAGGCTCTTTGGTGGGGCTAAGGGCAGGCTCTGGGAGGGCTCATGGCCATGAGCACTTCCCAGAACCCCTGCCTCCAGGTCCTTGGTGAGCCACAGCTGCCCCCCCACCTCTGCAGGCAACCCTCCAACACCAGCAGCTAGGTCTGGTTCAGTCTCCTATGGGGTCACCGCTCCTTCCCCCGGGTCCTGGTGAGCACACTTTTTTGTGTGCCCTCCAAGAGTGGGGTCTCTGTTTCCCCCAGTCCTGTGGAGGTCCTGAAATCAAATCCCACTGGCTTTCAAAGTCTGATTCTCTGGGCATTCCTCCTCCCATTGCTGGACTCCCAAGTTGAGAAGCCTGACGTGGAGCTCAGTACACTCACTTTAGCGGGTGGACTTCTGCAGTATAACTGTTCTCCAGTTTGTGAGTCACCCACCCAGCATTTATGGGATTTGATTTTAATGCAATTGTGCCCCTCCTACCATCTCAATGCAGCTTCTCCTTTGTTTCTGGATGTGGGGTGTCTTTTTTGGTGAGTTCTAGTGTCTTTCTGTCAATGATTGTTCAGCAATTAGTTGTAATTCTGGTGCTCTTGCAAGAGGCAGTGAGCGCACGTCCTCCTACTCCACCATCTTGATCCTATCTCTGATAAATTCACATTTAATTTAAGATATATTTTGAAGAAATGTTTGCAAAAAATCTTTTTAACATTTGAAGATAGCTCATATAGGTTAATTCTTTCAACAATTATATATGAATGTCTATTGTGGCCAAGGCATGGTGCTCAGGATTGAACAGCAACAAAATTAGCAAATACCTCTGCATTCATGGACTTTCCTTTGAATAGAGAAAACCAAAAATTAGAAATATGTTATATACAGGAATGAAATATCTTAAATCCTGTCAAATCCTCTGATAAAAACAATAGAGCAAAGCATTGGAAAAGAAATGCTGTGAATGAGAGTTTAATTCCAAATTGGGTTGATAGGAAAGGTCTTGATAAGCAGGTGATACCTGGGAAACATATAAAGCAGGTGAGAGGATGAGTCAGCAGATGGCTGGGGAATGGACCCTGCATATGTGAGGAGCTGAGAGGGAACCAAAGAATTCAGAGAGGAATGAGCAGGAAGTAAAGGGTCAGGGAGAGTCTTTTGCCCCAAGGTGAGAGGCTGGACTGACTGTAGTTTTATTTGCAATTTGAACTGGAAATCATGGGATGGTTTGGATTGGTGACATGACCAATAGGCTAAGAGTGGACGGTTGCAGCCACAAAGGCCAGGATGCAAGTTACTCAGCAATCCATGGGAGAGATAATAGTGGTTCCTACTGGGGTGGCAGCAGAAATGGTAGAATTTTGAATAAACTTGCAAAGAGCTATATGAACAGAGAGGCTGTGACAGAGTATCTGCAAGGATATTATTTGTAATTAATGTCTTTGGCAATCCTGTTTACTGAGAAATTGTTTAGTGGCTTCCTGAGTATCTGGGCAAGAAAGGGTTATGGGATCAGAGTAAGAATCTGGCTCTAATTCCAAACACAGGTGCAGCCAACAGTTTTCTTGTCTTTGGACAAGAAGCCTTGGTAATTCCCTTTCTTAAACTGTTCCCTTGTCTCTAACATAAAATAGAAGCTGACCCTGAGTAATGTGACTTAATGAGGGCAGTTTAACTGTGCATACAAAGAACCACTAAATTCATGTTTATTTTATATTTAGTCTCAGCCATTATGCATGATTGTATATGAAAAGGCACTGATAAGTCATAAGCCACAACAGGTGTGACTGGAGAAACACACAGAAGGCACATAAAATTCAGTAGAGAGAGCAGACTCTATAAAGTTCCCACCAGGACAGAGAGATATAAGGCATGTTTGAACATTGAGGTCAATCATTGTGCAACCAAGTAATTTCTGGCAGCCTACACCAGGATAGGAGATGCTGGGGGTGTGAACCAAGGGGCTCTCCCATAACTCACTCATCTTCAAGGTGTCCTTGGGTACCTTGCCTCACTTATAGAGGAAATTATGGAGCTGCGATCAGAGTAGGCACTATGGAATTATATGAACAGCTGAGAGACCACGGAACGAATAAGCCACACTGCCCGTGATTAAAGCAGATTTGCTGAAGATTTAGCTCCTCCCCATTAAGTTCCTGTTAAACCCGAAATCTTCTATAGGTATTATCTTATTAACAGGCACACACCTTAATGACACACAATTCATTAAGAGGTGATGGTCGGAGGGAAGAAATGAGTGTAAGATTCCTAAAAATTCTCACAAGCTTCTCACAAGCAATTGAGACAGAAACTAATGTTCAATACGTCCTTCTTATCAGGAATTTGCAAGCATCATGTCACTCACTTCTCATGTCAACCTTGTTCTTTATAAGTAAAGAAAGTGGCACTGAGAGAACCCTAGTGATTTTCTCAGAAGTGGTAGCGTTTTCTATGATCAAAGTTGACTCTGCAAACATCAAAACATCCCATGTTATTTCCAGTACATCATCTGTCCTTCAAGGGATGAACTATGACACCCAACATCATATAGTGTTTTGGTGGCAGAACTGTACTGGTACTCAGGTCTTCTGTGTTTTTCACTGTAATCTCATGCCAGTTTCTAAGCTACTAGCCCACAGAATCAATGCCTGGAGAGTTCCTATTAGGATATAGATAACCAACTTTAAAGTACCTCCATCTCTTACATGAGTGGTGAAAGAGCAAGGTGGTGGGGATGTACCTGACTTTTTTATTTGTATATTTCATTTACTGTTTTGTAGTACAAGCCTGATACACTGGAAATAGCTAAATATTTCTCTCTGAGTATGAAGAACGCTTGCCTTTTTCCAGGTCATCTTTCTCTCATCGATTAAATTACTTTGGCCTCTGGCATCACATATCCTTTAGGGGTGGCCTTAGGTGAAGCTGTGAAATCCATCCTCTGTTCTGGGAATTTCTCCTTGTTTGTCCTCTCCATCACTCTGTAAAACTCCCATCCTCTTATAGGGCTCACGAAATTTCCCTCCTACAAGCTCAAACAATTATTATATGTATAAAAATATGCCTCTGTTTTGCAATTCAAAGGGAAGGCTGACTTTGTTTTCACCTCTTATGTTTTGGAAATCCCAATGAAGATTTATAATAAATGGTACAAATTGAGGCATAGCCAGGTTCTAAAGTCAATGGAGAATAGCTTGAGGGCCATTAAAATTGTGTTGTCTTGTGCCATTGCTTCCTTTAATGTTATCCAGTTGTCTTAATTCTCAAGTCATCGTATATATATATTTTAATTTTTTTAACTTTTTATTTTATATTGGAGTGTAGTTGATTAACAATGTTGTGATAGTTTCAGGTGCACAACTATTGAACAGAGTTCCCTGTGCTATGCAGTAGGCCCTGGTTGGTTATCTATCTTAAATATGGCAGTGTGTACATGTCAATCCCAAACTCCCAAACTATCCCTCCCCCCATACTTCCCTCCTGGTAACCATAAGTTTGTTTTCTAAGTCTATGAGCCTGTTTCTGTTTTGTAAATAAGTTCATTTGTATCATTTTCACTTTAGATTCCACATAGAAGTGATATCATACAATATTTCCTCTCTCTGTCTGACTTACTTCATTCAGTATGATAATCTCTAGGTCCCATACTTTTTTTAACACATATTCTTTAAAACAAGTCTCACAAGCTTCTGGTTCCATGGCTGAAACAAGTTTAAAAGACATTTAACTGAGTGGTGCTTTATGGACCCAATCAAAGAAATGTTAATCAGCTACTAATCTAGTAAGAAGTCCCCCAGGAGGACCAATAGGAACTAAGAAACAAACACAACCTGTGATCCAGCATCAAGGTGGCTGTGATAGGCTGAATAATGGCCCCTCCAAAGATACTCACATCCTAGTATCAGGGACCTGCAAATATGTTCTCTTACATGTCAAAGGGGCCTCTTCCGGTGGGATTAAGTTAACTATCTTGAGATGGAGAGAAAATCCTGGTTTTTAAGATTTCTGACTTCACAATGGTAAGGGAATGAATCTGTGTTATTTTCAGCTACTAACTTTGTAGTCATTTGTTACATCAGCAATAAGAAACTAATGGTAAACTTTCATGGCACACTAACAGTTGACACTTGATACAATGTCTTCGTAGAGGCTCAGCTGTTGTGGAGCAGTGGAATATTGTGTTAGAAAATGCTTCAGGAGAACAAGCTAAAAATGCCCATGGTGTGTACCAGCAGGCCCCAAAGTCTTTCAAAAGGGAAATGATAGCAGTAAACAAACTGTGTTTCTTGGAGTAAATATTGGTGTTCTATTAAGTACCCTAAGTTAAGATTGAAAACTGCTGCATGCCACTATAGCTACTTTTTCCTCTCTTTCTCTTTTTGAAGGTTCATCCAGTAGAACATAAAGCTGTGAAGCTTAAAGCCAAACATTAACTTGACCAGCCTGGAGGTGAGCAGTGATTTCTTTTGTGTGTCAATCCTCTCCAATCACAAGCGAAATGTCAACCTGGGGTAAAATAAGTGCCAACATGACAGAGAGAAAGATCATTTTCTGGAGAATCTAACATTCTTTCTTCATCTGTAGAATTTCATCAGGCTTACAAAGAGTGAGGAAAAAAAAAGTTTGTACATTAAAAATAATATAACAATTGTTTCCTGGGGCAAAACTTAACACCTTGGTTGCTTTGTGCCCTGGGTATAACTTTCTTGTTTTCCCTTCTCTCCCACAAAAAGTTGAGAAGGTCTGTCTCAGCTTCTTCTCTCTGTAGAAAGAGGTCTTTTTAATAGCTCTTTTTAATTTATTGTAGATGCAATCCAGATTTAAAGCCAGTGAGGACAAGTGTGTCTCTAGACACAAAAGTGTATTTTCTATAGAGCAACATTTAAAAAAAAAAAATGTGTTATATAAGTAACGAGAGATACTCCTATTTCAAAGACAGCTATGGTAATCCCAAACTCCCAATTTATCCCTCCTTCAATGTATATACACTACTATATATAAAATAGATAACCAACAGGGACCAAACATATAACACAGGGAATTATACTCAATATCTTTTAATAACCTATAATGGAAAAGAATCTTTAAAGAATATATATGTGTGTATATATATACATAACTGAATCACTTTGCTGTACACCTGAAACTAACACAGCATTGTAAATAATCTATACTTCATTAAATATATATATATGTATGGTATATATACATATATATGTATATATACACACACAAGAGGTGAGTTATGGTCAAATAATTTTGGAGGAAATAAATATATCCCTTCTCTTGGGGACAGTTCAGTAGTGTTCTGGGTCCCCCAATCAAACTCTCTGCACCCACTCCTCAATTTGCCCGCTACACAGGCTCTATCAGAAATCTTACATGACCATCCTCCTGGGATGCTGTACTGGAAGCAGCATAAGGTGCCAAGACTTTTAGGACATACTTTGCTGCAAGTCACTCCCATTTACTATCAATATCCAACTTAACCATAAATAGTTCCGTGTGGCTGGTGCCTATTTTATTGTACAGCAAAGATCTAAACAAATACCTATGATGTGTTTTCTTTGGTTGCTCACGGGGTTGAGGGAGGCAAGAAAGACCCTCCTTCTGTCTCCACAGGTTGATATGCTTTTAAGAAACGGGGCAGGGGGAGGAGGAGGAACAGTTGGCCTTTCATCCTTTCGTTCCTACAGCAGTGATACTGTGATAGAAATGTACAGTTTCATAGAGAATTCAGCATGAGTCCAAATACACCCGAACTTTCACCATGTGCCTGTTGATGTGCGTACGTTTCAGGCCCCACACATGCAGAACAGCACAGGGTACTCTGGCTGTGCTTGTGACCCCAGCTCTAGAGAAGGGTAAGGTGTGATTGCTATCACCTGTGAGTGCCTTGCCTTTCACCTTCCTATGGTTTTTGTTGCAAATTTTCTATTGGTTGCCAATAGACAGGACTCATAAGAGTAAAAATAATCAGATCAATTGCAGTTATGGCAAGAACACTTGGGGTCACCATCATCTTGAAGACCCAGATCATGATAGAGGAAGAGGAACCTTTGTGTGACTGAGTCCTGACACCTGACTTTACAGTTGGGGCAGAAAGTGAAAAGAGAATAAATTATTTGTCCAAGTTCGCACAATATAGTGATATATGTACTCCTGAGAGTCCTGGAGTCAAGCAGGGTAAACTTGGGCTCTGAGAGTACTCTCTCTCTCCCTCTCTCTCCTTCTCTCTCTCCCCCGATCTCTCTCTCTGCAGGAGGATTTTTCTCCAACAATTTGAAAAAGCCCTAGGGAATACTCTGGATGAAACAGGAAGTGCATGATAGGTCCGTCTGTCATCGAAATAAATGTTTTTTATACCTTCTGCTGGTCCACTGAACAAGTGCTAGGACTCCTCCATTCTACTACTATGTTAAAGAGAAAAGGAGGGAAAACGGGAATCATTGGTTACAACACTACTGTTATAACTACTAGTATTTCCACTATTGCTTAGTGAGAAATTCTTTCTGTCAATTATATTATTTAACTATCTCAACAACCCTATGAGATAGGTGTTGTTATCCCCAATAACCCCAGTAAGGAGAGAAAGAGAGAGGAAAGCTAAGTAGTTTATTCAAGTTCCTGCAATTGGTAAGTGGTTATGTTGGGGTTTGATCTCCAAGAGAACGATTTCCAAAGCTCATTGTTTTCCCATAGTGTGTGGTATGTTTGAGTATCTGAAATACCCTCATTTCAGATCTTTCACTTCTCTTCCATCCTCTTTCTAATTTTGTAGAGTGTTAGTCTATCTGCAGAAATATGGAAAACTAGTCCTTCTTAACATTTTAATATTGAAACTAATAAAACATATTTCCAATTTCAAATGATGAATTGAATACAATGTCTTTAAAAAGAGTGGAGTGAAAAGAGCATCAGGATAGGAGTCAAGTGGCCTGCATTTCCTTTTCAGGTCTGTTCCTAACTCAAAGCACAGAGAAACAACTGATTGTTCTTACTGTACAATGTAAGGATTTGGCAGGAACTGTGATCTCCATTGAGTGTGGAAGCAGAATTGGGCACACAGTAATCAAAAACACCTGTGGCTGCTTTTTTTTCCAGTATATTATACCTGCATTCTTCCATTATCTAACCCTCAAGTTATGACAGAATATCAAGGGTGGTGGTGTGGAAACTGACATGCATATTTTAAAAACCAGTCCCTAAGGGATCTTAATGTATCACCTTCTTCTTTGGAAGAGATGATTGCCAAGGTCATAAAATGTAGGTTAAGTGAATTTGTGGGCATTTCAAGCTCCAAGGCAGAGGAGAAGGGCAAATGTGAAATTGGCGAGACTTTTACCAAGTTCCTTTTAAAAAGTTACCATTCACTTTACCAAACTACCCTGCTGATGTATTCATACAATCCATCACACATTCATGTGCTAACCCCTCTCTGACCACTAACATGTGCCAGGTGCCCAGAGATACTTCTCTGCACTCAGAGGTTATATTTAAAGCCTAGGAAGTGCTAGATGTAATTCTGAAATGCTCTCAAGGCACCTGTAAAACCTTTTCTTTTTCCTCAAAGCAAAGATTATTGGAAAAGGTCACTTAACCATTTTCTTATAGAGGAGGCATGCATAAATCCATACCAGTCCCCAAGGAAATAAATGCCTTTCCTGTTAGATTGGAAAGACATGAAATTGAATTGAAGTCAAGGCATATCTTGAATTCAGGCTTTATATTTAAAGTGAAAATCTGCATTCAAAATTAAAACATTAGATGAAAATACGTGTTTGGGAGGATGTAAATGTATAAAGAATAATAATAAAAATAAAAAGCAGGGCAGGTCTCATTCAAAATTTATGACATAGTTTAGAATTGGAATATTGGATACAAATTAAATGCAAAAGAGAAGATAAGTAAATTTTGGTAAATCCACTAGATGGAATATAATATATTCATAAAATTATAGTTATTAACTATATAATATGTAATAATTATATATAATAACTAATATATAGTAATATATTTTAAAATCTTACAACATAAAAATACATAAAGCAGGATATAAAATTTTATTTACCATTTGAATAAAATTAGCTTGAAATATACATATGAAAATTATGTATACATATGGCTAATTGCCAATTTATTAAATATGAACTATAACCCTGGAACTGTATGATACATTTATTATCTCATTTAAATCTCAAAGCAACACTTACATATGTATTATTTTTTCATATTTAATGAGAAAATTCACTTACTTAAAATGACTCAGCTCTTTATTTTCATGCCTGTAAGATGGTGAATTTTATGTGCCAACTTGGCTGAGTTATGGTACGCAGATATTTGGTCAAATGTTATTTTAGATGTTTCTGTGAAGACATATTTTTGGAGAGATTAACACTTAAATCAGTGAACTCTAAGTAAAGCCAATTGCCCTTTGTAATATGGGTTGACTTCATTCAATCAGTGAAGGGCTTAAAAAAAGACTGACCTCCCCTGAAGATGAGGGAACTCTTGCAGCAGATGGCTTTTGAACTCAAACTGCAGCCCTTCCTGGGGTCTCCAGCTTACCAGTCTACCCTGCAGGTTTTGGATTTGCCAACCTCCATCAATGATCCAATTCCTAACACAAAATCTCTCTCTCTCAATATAGATAGATAAAGGTTGATAGATAGACAGAGACATAGATATAGATACACATGTACATTTCATATCTATATCTATATGATATCTATACTTATATACATATCAATATATGTGTGTTATATACCCACATTCTATTCTGTTGCTCTGGGAAACCCTGACTACTACAGATTTTGGTACAGAGAGTGGTTCTAGAGGAACATAATCTTAAGAATGAATTTTTAAAATTGATTTTAGTTTTTCTGGAATTATTTTCCTAACCTGATTAAATTTAAATGTTCTAATGACTCTATTTCTAGCATTAAAGAGGGCACTGATAGCCCATGATATGATGTGACAATAGAGGTAAGCAAGATATTACCACAATATTCATAAACAAACACTTATTAAGGCAAGGTTCTGTGTGGCCATGTACATGATACCTTTTTGTTGAAATAAGTAAATTGAAATTGACTAGTTGCTCCTATATCACTGTAAAAAGTGTGGGGAAAAAGGATGAGCTCAAAATTCTAATTCCCAGTTTAAGTGCTGTATAAATGATCTCAAAATTTCTGTTTGCCCTGAAAGAGAACCTTATCTACTATAGCTGCAGAGCTGAGATTGCTGAAAAACGAAAACCAGAAACTCCTCCTGCGAGTGGTTGAATTACAACACAAGTTGAATTCCCAACCTCACTGCATGTCTACTGTTAAAGTGAGGTCATTGACCAGGGAAGAATGGGATCTTGGAAGATGGAATGGGGATGTATGGGAAGATTCTGATGAAACTGGGGACACCGAACCCCCAAATTCTGATGAGCCTTCTTTACCAGTAAAAGTAGCTTATCCACCTCATCTGAGATTAACCCTGCTTTGCCTGAGGAAACAGCAAGGGCATCCCCTGAAATAGTACCTTTCAAGACACCACTGATTCTCCTTAAGAATCATCCTCACCACCTCTCTTTGCTTCTAGACCTATAACTAGACTCAAGCCCCAGCTGGCCCCAGAAGGTGAGGTAGAAATTATGACCCATGAAGATAATGGTAGAAGGAACATAAAATTATATCAGGCTGAAATTTATGAATATGGGCCCCTTAAGCAGAAATTCTGGATTTAATTTTGCAGCTCGGAGTGTTAAAAAGGGCTCTAACAATTTAGTTGGATATTAAAACATGAATCAAAGATGGCCCAGGTTACATACATTTGAAATGCTAGACCCGCCTTGGTATACTGTGAGAGAAAGGAATTCAAAGGTTTAGGGAGATTGGAATGTCAGAGAGATTTTGTCACCTAAGATTGCTCACCTACCTGGGAGGTTCCAGAGGACATATCTCTTACCAATATTGTGAGGTCTAAATTTGCGAGAGGGGCCCCAGCATCCTTGAAGAGCTCAGGGATCACTCTTCTCTATAGGCCCAAAATTGCAGTGGGGATTGTTGCCACTAAATGCAATGGAAAACTTAATGCAGTGAAATAACTGCATCCTAGGGTAGCAGGACCAAATGGTGGCATCCACTGCCAAAGGCATGCAGGGTACAGTCATCCCAGCCGAGAGCAGAGTCAGAGCAGTGACCAAAGTATTCAGGCTCACAAAGACCTATGGTGTTGTCTCGGTGCCCGTGTTGTTTCTAGAGGTGAAATTGATGAGAAGGCTACTAAATTCTTACTTTATCTGCATGAATGAAAGGATTCCGGGTCAAGGGAACAAAACTCTAATTGGAGTCATAAAAACAGAATCATGGCCCTTCAAGTCAATTCTCAAACTTGACCCAGTTTATAGAACCAGAGCCTCTTATATAAAGAAAAACTGGAAACAATTTGAGGAAGGACTCTGCACCCTGTCAAAAATTATACTCTTCATGTTTCTGCATATATGCGCACCCACTCCCCTTGAAACTCTCTTCCCATCTAGGATGTTACACAACACTGAGCAGAGTTCCCTGTACTACACAGACATTTATCATGGTGACTCTGTATTGGGGATAAGGAAATAATCAAACCTTTCAGAATTCTGAATACTGACCCGGAACTCATACTAATTTCAGGGGATCCAACACATCACTCTAGCCCACACTGTAATCAGAGTAGGGACTTGTGGAGGTCAGGTGATCAATGAAGTTTTAGGTCAGGTCCATCTTACAATGGGTCCAGCGACTCCATGAATCCATCCTGTGCTCTTTCCCCAGTTCTGGAATGCTTACTTTGAATAGACACACTGAGTAACTGTCAGAATTCCTACATTAGTTCCCTGACTTGTGCAGTGAAAGCTACTATGGTGGAAAGACCAAGTAAAGTCATTAGAATGGCTCTCCCTAGGAAAATGATACACCAAAAGCAACATCTCATTCATGAGGGACTGCATAGATTAGTGCCACCATCAAGGACTTGAAAGATACAGGAGCGGTGATTCCCATGATATCCCATTTCAACTTGTCTACTTGAACTGTGCAGAAAATTGATGGCTCTCGGAGAATGAGAGTGGATTATCATAAGCTAAACGGCATGTTGACTCCAACTGCAGTTACTGTACCAGATGTGGTTTCATTGCTAGGGTAAATTAACACATCTCTTGGTACCTGGTATCTGGCTATCCATCTATCTATCCATCTGGAAAATGTCTTTTTTTCCATACCTATTAGAAAAGACTGTCAGGAGTAGTTTTTTTCAGTTGGCAAAGCCAGCAATACACCTTTACTGTCCGACTTCAGGAGTATATCAACTTTTTAGCCTTATGTTATAGTTTAGTTCTCAAGGATATTAATTGCCTTTCCCTTCCATGAGATATCACACGGGTCCATTACATTGATCACGTGCTGGTTGGACATAGTGAGAAAAAAGCAGCAACTTGTTCTAGATTTATTGGGAATACATTTGCATGTCAGAAGGTGGGAAATGAAGCTGACAAAAATTCAGGGGCCTTCTAACTTCAGTGAAATTTCTAGAGGCCCAGCGGCTTGAGAAAGTTAAGACAGCCCTTCCAAGGTGAGGGGTAAATTGTTGAATCTGGCTCCCCCTAAAAATGAAAAAGTAGCACAGTAACCAGGGGGCTTCTTTGGATTTTTGAGGCAATGTATTCCTCATTTGAGTGTGTTACTCTGGCTCATTTACCAAGTACCTGTAAAGCTGCTAGTTTTGATTTGATCCCAAAACAAGAGAAAGTTCTGCCACTGGTCCAAATGACTGTGCCAGCTGCTCTGCCAAGTGGCCATTTGATACAGCGGATCCAGTGGGGCTTGAAGTGTAGTGGTAGATAGGGATGTTGTTGAAAAACTTTAACAGCCCCTAAAACAGTGATTCACAGCAATGGCCCCTAGGATTTTGGAGCAAACCCTTATCATCTTCTGTGGATAACTACTCTACCTTTGAGAGAACAAAAAAATAAGCTCTCGGTTTTTTTGAAACAGTGTTTTGAAACTGACAGCTGTTTTCTGAAATGGATCTTGGCCTGCTACTGAGCCTTAGTAGAGAATGAATGATGAGAAGGCTACTAAGTCAGGTGACAATGGTCCCCCAAGTTCCCATGTGGTCTGAGCTGCTCGTCATGGACTGGATGTGATCCGACCCACCATGCCATAAAGCTGGGCATTCACAATAGCACTTGGTCATCAAATGAAGAGGTATATGTGTGATCGGGCACAAGCAGAGATGGAACGTACAAGTAAGTTACATGAAGGAGAGGCTCAAATGCCTATGGTCCTTATTTGTCTCTCCCAGCCTGCACTAGTGGCCTCAGGGGAGTTCCCTAAGATCAGTTGACAGAGGAAGAAAACACACGGGCATTGGTTACAGATGGCTCTGTGTAATATGCAGACACCACCCAGAAGTGGACAGCTGCAATGCTGCAGCATCTCTCTTGGACATCCCAGCAGCACAGTGATAAAATCAGGGGGCCTGATGCACCTTGGTGTTCATTAATCTTGGAAGGCCAGGCATACAATTATATATCAATTCCTCGGCTGTGGCCAATGGCTGGATGGTCAGGGGCTTGGAAGTCGCATGATTGGAAAATTGGTGACAAGGAGATCTGGGTAAGACCTCTCTGAATGGAGAAAAATGGGAAGATATTTGTGTCCTACATGAATACTTATCCAAGGGTGACCTTAGCAGAGGGGGATTTGAATGTCAAGTGGATAGGATGACTCATTCTGTGGATACCAGTCAGGCTTCTCCCCCAGCCATCTTTGGCATTACTCGCTGGATGCATGGGTAAAGTGACCAGGCTTACAGGAATAGAGGTTATGCATGAGCTCAGATACAAAGAGTTTCATTCATCAGGGCCAGCCTGGCCATGACCACCAGAGTGCCAAATCGGCCAGCAGCAGAAACCAATGCTATATCCCAATACGGCACCATTTCCTAGGGTAATTCGTCAGCTATCTGGTAGCAGGTGGATTACATTAGGCCACTTCTACAGCAGAAAGGGTAGTGTCTTGTGTTACACTAATAGATACTCACTCAAGATACAGATTTACCTTTCCTGTAGGCAGTGCTTGTTCACAGTGACCTGGGAGTTACTAGTATTCACTTTACCCTCCAAGCAAGGAAAGTAAGGTGCAGAGAGGATAACTGAATTGCTCTTTGCTACCTGGAGGCGCATAGCAATATTTTAGCTTTCTTGTCGACTTTCCAGTATCCCTCATTTAATCTGTCTCTTCATACAAGAATCACATTCTTCACCCCTTTGAAGGTGCATATTACGTTTACTGTCAACCAGGGCTAATCATCCCTCATGACTCTTATTTTTCAGATTTTCAAGCCACTCTTGTAAGGATTTTGTAAGGATCTTGAAAACAAATCTTTACTTCAAAAACATGCTGGTAATTTTATTGAATTAGCATCAAATTATGCACTTAAATGGTTCTTTTTCTTTAAATATGGTAAGGCTTCCTATTTGTTGAAATCTTTGTATTTTCGTGTTTATGACACTCATTATCATTTTCAATATAGACCTAACTTCAATACAGACCTGGTATCTAGAAAGTTAAGGCTAGTTCCCTACCACCTCTTTTTACTGTTAATCCTGATGTAAATGTGGTTTTCTCTTCCATTATTTCTTCCAACCAGTTAGTAAGAAAATATTTATTTCTGTATATTAAATTTGTAACAATGGTTCTGAGCTTTTTTGATCATTTGAACATTTAAATGATCAAAAATGAAGTGAATTTTGAGATTAAAGTGAATCTCAAAGGTGTTCAACATATAAGGTTAAAATTCTGCAATTGGTTTTGCTCTTGTTTTGTTTCGTTTCTTCAAATGTATTCTTTCTTGCATAATTGTATTTACTCGCAACTGAAGAATCTGGAGAAATAATAGTGTGGCTAATAGAAACCATGTCTTCTTCCTGCCTTTAATGGGAAGACTTTCAATGCCTCCCTGTTAAACTCAGAGGGGAGCTTTTGAGTTGATATATTAAGTGTGATTACACATTCATGTGCATATGTGTATAAAGAAAGGATAGTAATATCTACCTCACAGGGTGTTATGAGGATTCAAAGAGATAATGTATGCAAAGTACTTAGAACAGAGCCTGGCTCATAGTAAACTCTTTGCAATGAAGAATTTATATGGTCATATTCAGGAGGTACCCAGCTGTTTATTCTTCTGTAAAACTGTGGCCATAAATGATAAAGTGAGTTAATATACAGAAAGCACTTGACACGGCATCTAGCATATAGTATGAGCTCAATAAATGTATGCCACTGACATATGATGTTACTGAGGCATTTTGCCAAGAACTGATGCCGATTTCTGTTAAAAGCTTTTGCTGAGTTTTTGAAGGCAATTTTTCACTTTTGATCTATAAATCAAATAAATTAGGCTGGCATATATTTTTAATATTAGCATATCTGCTTTCATGGAATTAGTCCTTCTTGGACTTGTTATGTTGATTTCAAGTGAACTGCCAGAGTTTGCAACTGTCTGGTTTAGGGATTTTTTAAATCAATATTTAAATAAGAGATTCATCTTAGGCTTCCTTTTGATGTCAACTTAGCTGAGTTTTGGTAGGAATATTTAGCTAACTTCACAAAAATGATTTGAATCTTTTTTCCTACAGCATGGAAGAGTATAAATAAATCAGAGGATTTTGTTTGTTATTTTTATGGTTCCTTAAATATTAAGTGAAAATCTCCTGCGGCATAGTCTGACTGTTTTTTATTTATCTTTATTATTTTTTTCTTTGATAGAAGACTATTTTCACAACTTTCTCTATATCTTAATTGTTTTTAATTGATTTCTGTTTTCTATCTCTTTATGTCCCCTGTCTTTTTATAATGTTTTGATAGTTTACATATTCCATAATGAACATACACTTGATCTTTTTCAATTTAATTCCGTAGAGTTGAATATCCTGTGAATCCTATATTTCTTCTGCATCATCGTTACTTTCATCTCATAAATTTGTATTTTTTTTCTTTGTTTTGCTTTGTTATTGCCTTTTCCTTTAACTTTGCTTAGGGTAAGTAATGGTTCATTTTTGAAGGGTTTTACTTATTTTTCCTTTTCTTTCTATTTCATTATTTTTTCTTTATCTCTACCTTCTCCCTTATAGTTTGAAATTTTTATTTTATTTATTCTGCTAGTTTTCAAGGGTATGGGAACTAGTTCATTATTTGCATTCTTTCTCATTTACTGAATATTTAGGACTAAGAGGGTTCCTTTGAACACTCTTTATGTCTCATTCATTTTGATGTATATTATTTCATACTCATTTTTCTACAATTAAAAAAATATTGAAGTATTATTGATCCACAACACTATGTTATTTCTAGGTGCGTGTCATAGTGATTCCATATTTCTATGCATTACAAAATGAGCACTACAGTAAGGTGTTGCCATTTGTCACCATGCAAAGTTATTACAATAGTGCTGACAATATTGCCCATGCTGTGTATTTCATCTCTATGACTCACTTACTTTGTGACCAGGAGTTTGTACCTTTTAATCTTTCTCACAAATTTCACTCATCCCCACACATCCCTCTCCACTGGTGACCACCTATTTGATTTCTTTATCTATGAGGCTGGTTTGGTATTTTTTTAACGTTTGTTCGTTTTCTTTTTTAGATTTTACATATAGGTGGAATCGTACAGTATATGTCCTTCTCTCTCTGATTACTTCACTTAGCATGATACCCTCCAGGTTCATCCATGCTGTGGCAAATGGCAAGATTTCATTCTTTTTATGGCTGCCTCCCTGGGAGGCTCTCCAGGTTCACACAGCGATCCAGGCTCCTTTCAAATGCCTGCTTCTGCACTTGGTCTCAGTACATGTGAGTTTTGTCTGTGCCCTTTAAGAGCAACGTCTGTTTCCTATAGCCCTCTAGCTCTCCCACATGCAAGCCCCACTGGCCTGAAACACTGGGTGTGCTGTGGGCTTACCTTCTGAGATAGGATCCCTGGGCTGGCTCAGACCCCTCACTGCTTGGGAGGAACCTCTATGATTGTGATTATCCTCCTTTACGTGGGTCACCTACCCAGTGGGGTGGGCCCTGGTTATACCACATCTCTGACCCTACTATCCTTCTCGCTGTGGTTCCTTCTTTACACCTTTATGTTTTTCAGCTAGTTGCTAACTTAATAACAATGATCTTACATTGTATTTGTATCTCTTTCATTAAACATTTTCTATATTTTCTTTCCATAAATAAAAGAAAAAAATGTGTCCACTGTGTCTGTTTCTGTCACTCACTTTCTTCATCTCCACATTTTAGATGATTACAGTGTATGTGTGTTTGTGTGTGTGTGTGTGTATGTTAAGATTTATGCGTTTAAATATTCTCAATTAATTTTTGTCCTTCAGGTAAGTTTTTTAACCCATTTATAACATACGAGGAAATTTCATACTTACAAGAATACACACTTTCTCTCCCTCATCAATTTCTGTTAGTTATATAATTCCTATGACACTAGAGTTTTTAATGTTTAAATTTTATATTAAAGTCATAATTCCACAATTGTGTTACTCTTTGTTCTATAGTCAAATGGAATCAATGCTCAGCACTAACCCTTCAATATCATTTCCTTATCCATCTTTTGTTTGGCTCAAGTTCATTCCATCATATTTCCCTTAAGAAGGCCCCATTGGAAATCTTTAGTCTGTTCTTGGAAATTCTAAACAATGTGTGTCAATTGCCTTCATTCTTAAATCCCTTTATAGCTTAAATCCCTCTATAAAATTCTTGGGACATTTTTGTTCATATAGGAATTAAGAATGGCTCTGTCTTCTACCATTGCTAGAAATGCTAGCTTAAAAGATTCCCTATTTAATTTACTGATCAGTAGATTTATTAGGATATGTTTCAGGTTTCATCATTCTGTGCCAATTTTTCCCAGTACTCAAATGCGTTCTTTAATACCTGAAATCAAGTTTTCTTTTATATCTGGGAAAAATATTAAATTATATCTTCATTTTTTTCTGTTTCTTTTGTCCTCTTCAGAAACAACTAGTTTTCTTTAGAAACACCTATTATAAGAATCTGTCTTACCTGCTAAAGTGTGTTCAATTGGCAGGCTCCTTGGAATCCAGGTCGCCAGCAGAGGAAGTTCCCCCCACACCAAGCTTCTTCCGCACAGGCAGCTTTTCCAATGTTAGGCTCACACAGCATGGGCAGCTGCTCCAGGGTCCGACCTCTACGCAAGGGGCCCTCCCCAGCACTGAGCGCCTATGATATGTATGGGCCAGCAGCACCCAGCTACCAGCAGCTCACCCCCAGCAACCCCCTCATGCATGCTGTAATGGGGGGGGGTCGCTGGTGAGACTCCTCCTGTGCACAGATTCCTCCAGTCCCCTAGAAGAAGCATTTCCAGCAAGATCTCCTGGCACAAACCCTATGGCAAAGTCTGGATCTCATAACCGGTTTGCAAGGCAGAAATAGAGACACAGATGTAGAGAACAAACATATGGACACCAAGGGGGGAAAGTGGTGGTTGGGGTGGGATGAATTGGGAGATTGGGATTGCCATATATACATTACTAATAAGAAAAAAAAAATCATGTTGTACACTTTAAATATATGTAGTTTATTGTATGTTAATTATATCTCAATAAACTTCTTTTAAAAAAATGAATCTGTCTTCTATAGGTATTATTATTATTTCAATTCCATAATGTATTATCATTTCAGTTACTTTTAAACTCTTTCAACCCTTTGCTTATTTTTCTTAATCCTGTGCTTTACATAGAAGCCTCTTTTTCTATAATATTGTAAAAATCCATTCTCCTTTATATACTACATCTAATATTATAAATTATCCTTATTTGTGTGCTGCTTTTACTTTTTCATTTCATTTTTTGGTTTAATTTAGCTTTGTTTTGTTTTGTTTTTTTCAGCTCTGTTACTCATGTTCTTATTTTGTTTCACAATTTTCCTCCTTAAATGTTTTTTGTAAGCGTTGAGTCATTTTTTTCTAGGAGAGTACTTCATCAAAGTTTTCTTTTTCCTTTTATTTTATAGTCATGGCAACAGTTTTCATCCACTCCATGGCAGCATTTTTTTCTTTTCTGTCAAATATCTATACATATGTGTGTAAATTATAATGTCTTTTCATAAATCCAACACTTATTTTTAATATTATCATTCATCTCGGATCAGATGAGATATTCTGAACCAAATTTGCAGAGGTACATATGAAAATCCGATACATGGTCCAGGCTAATAGTTTTGTTGCCTGTGTGAGTGAGCCTTTAGTTAACTGAGCATAGCAGCCGGAGGTCTCTGTGTTTCTCCTCCCCATTGCACCCTTCACCTAAAGGCTACCTCTTATTAGTATCACCTGGTTATACACCACCTTTGTTCCCACCTGCTGTACTTATTCCTCGTGCCAAACTAACTCCATGAAAGCTTTCCTTTTCATTCCTATTTTTCAAAATGAGCTTCTAAGTGTTGCCTGTCCCCAGACTTTGTACCAGCTTGGAAGCCATGACAGCGCTTTCCATTTTGTTCTCCAGTATGTTACATACCTTGCAGTTTCCAGTTTCAAGAAAGTCATTTTCTGCTATTGCTTTTCTTTTTCCCTATTGTTTTTGTATCATGCCTGTGAATAAAATTAGGGAGAGCTGATTTTGATGTTTTATAATCAGTAGACCTCTTAGTTTTATCATAATTTTAGTATAATCATAGTTCAAAAATTCAACATTCCCAAAATGTAAGTTTAGCAAATGTATTTCCATAGATTTAAAGATTTTATAAATTCATGGAAATTTGGAGACCATGATAAAATATCTAACTTTTTTTGGAGAACTTACACATTGTTACTTATAGTGTGCCTATTTTTTTTGAGAGTAGAAAAAAGCAATAGATTAACAAATAAATAAAATAGCAAGAAAATGTCAGGTAGTCAAAGTTCTGTTATGAAAATAAATCCTGGTAAAGTGACAAGATGAGTTTATGTTGGATGTTTTGAGAAAGTGTCATCAAAAGTGGGTATTTGAAGTGGGTATTAAATGCTGAGGATGAGTTATATGAAGATTTGGGGACAGAGCAACCCAGAAATAGGGCACAGCAGTTCCCATGTTGTAAAGTGTGACAGACTGGGATGCTGGCTGATATGACCTGAAGACAGGTAGAGACTTAAAGGCCAGGGTAAGGGCCTGGATGTCATTAAAGTGCACTCCAGGGAATTTTTTGAGATATAACTGACATATGCTATTATATTAGCTTCAGGTGTACAACATAATCATTTAATATTGGTATGTACTTTGAAATGATCACCGTAATAAATCCAGTTAACATCTGTCACCATACATGCTTAAGATTTTTTTTCTTGTGATGTGAACTTTTCAGACCTAATCTCTTAGCAACTTTCAAATATACAATACAGTGTTATTAACTCTAGTCACCATACTCTACATCCCCATTAATTATTTGTTTTATAACTGGAAATTTTGACCCCCTTCATCCATTGATAAAGGAAAAAAATGTTGTTTATAATGAAATCAGATATATTTGACTCACATTCCCCTTTTGAATGGTATACTGTGCATGAAAATACAAGCCTTCGTAATTCACAGGTACTAATAAAACATTTCCCCACACACAGATTTGTGAAATTTGAGATACACTTAAAAACATATGGATGCCCCCGACCTCAGGTGTTTCTTCACTTAGAAGAATTTGAATTGTAAATGAGGAATCTAAAACTGCAATGATGATGACCTAAACAGATTACCATTCATGAAGCCCTGGGTACCTTGTCAAAGGGAGATGTTCCAGCCTGATGGATTACTTCTCTGAGGCAGATTCTCCCAAACAGTGCCTGACTTAATTTTCACAACAACCTGTTTGAAATAGATATAAATTGCTTCTATTTTCCTGTTAAAGAAACACACATTCAAGGTTTAAGCCCTTTGCCTGAGGTTACACAGCTCAGGTTACACTGGCAGAGCCCTCCCAAACTCAGCTCTGCTCAGCACCCAGCCTGGGCTCTCCCCCTAAGTATGCCACCTGCAAGGCAGGAGGGAGAGAAAATTAGGGGCAGGAAGTACCTTCCTGATTTTGCAAATCACTCCCCTATTAGTAGTTCTCTTGGAAAACTATGCAAAAAGCTTCTTGAGTTGGACGATTTATTTATGTCTATCAGAGAGCGGGCTCCCTTTTCCCATAGCTGTGCAGCCTCAGCAGTCAGAATTGATAACAGCTGCTGGACACCTGAGCTGTTTTATTTGTGCCAGGAGATAACAGAGTGAATGACTTGTAGCAGCTTCAGAACCCTGATGAGCTCAAGGCCCAGAGAAAAGATTGCAGAGGGTAATTCCCAGATAATTCAAGGAGAAGGGAAAGCTAGACAAATCCCTGTTTCACTCTTTGAAGTTGTGCTATGAGAAATGAGTTTAGAAATCTGAGAAGAAAAATCATCTCGTGAAGAGTGCTTCAAAGAATTTTTATCTTCTTTTCCCCTCACTCTTTGGGGATTGAACTCCAGCCCAACTCATTTTTAAAACTAGAATTTCTCTTCAATTCGGAGCAAGATTTAGTGCAAGATAAAAATTGATGCTTCCTTCCTTCCTGATACTGGATATCTTCGATGCAGGCCTGAGAAACTGTTGCTAGCTACTCATGTGCTGTGGGTGTCATTTTTCCTTTTCGCCTTTTCGGTAAATTGGTGGTGGAAATATAGGGGGTTTAGATCATTCAAATATGATGTTTCCTTTATTTCAAAATGTTGAACCCATTCAGCCCTTCTGCAAGGGAGAAACAGACTATGCAGTGCATGCCTCAGTTTAGGCAGAAAACTTACTTTAAAGAAATTTAATTCAACATGAAGTTAGTGTGTACCATGTGTCAAACCATCTGGTAGGACCTGAAATTCAGAGACAATAGGATCCTGGTCCTGCCCTCATGAGGCTTATCTTTTCATTGGGGGGGACAGATGTTCAACTAAGTCCAGTGTGCAATGGGCAAGGCTCCCCACACTTTCTTGAAATTTAAGGTCTCCCTGTCTTCCATCATTCCTCCATCTCCTTAGAAAGGAGTCATGGATGAAGAGCATGGCCACACATCAGAGGAGAGACTTGGATATACGGAGACATGTGACTTTATTAAGGGATTCTTCATGGGCACAGATTTGAGACTGATCTGGATTTAAATTCTAATTCTTTTACATTCTGTCCCTGTCACATTGTGTGTAATTCCTGTCTGAGTCCTCAGGGAGGTAAGAAGAGACTGAAGGGAAGAACACAATCTTTGTGATGTGTTCTGACATGGTGGTGGCTGGGACTCTCGGGTATATTGTTGTCTGGAGGTGGCTTCACTCTCACCAGGTCCTTCCATGACATTCTCAGTGATCCCACTTTGGAAAATTTCCATTGTGAGTCTTGTGATGTGGGTGATGACTTTTCCTAGAGGGTCACACAATGACTCCCCATACCACCTCTGCCTAGCGCATTCTGGGGCAGCTCAGTTCTCCTCTTCCTCAACCCCCGAGGGGCCCTGTCAGGAAAAGTCCCTTTAGACTTGGGTCCACCTGGATCTTTCCCACATGCCTTGAGTCAAGTTCATCCTTTTCACTGCTATTTGTGGAAGTGATTGTTGGTCCCAATCCAGTCCCTTATCTCTTTCCTATGCCATCTTCAGTCAATAGATACAGTCTTAGATTTCTCAAGTTACAGCTCACTAGAGAAGAAAAATATACAATCAAACAATGATAATAATAAAAATGATAGACATCAACTTTTATTGCAAGCAAAATCAGTGACATTAAAACATTAAAAGAGACCATAAGTGATATGGAGGACAAAGGCTAGCTGGTATTCATAATTATTGTCCCTGAATTAAAGGTCTCAAGAAATGGAACAAAGCTGTATTTCAAAGATGTAAAATGATAACTTGTTTTTTTCATGGAATGGAGGAAGAACTGAATTTGATAATGCAAGAGTAGCAGTGTGTTCCAAGGATATTAGTGGAGATACCTTCCTTTTTGCAAATGTTGAGCTCTGTCACTAAAAGCAAACCTCCTGCTGAAAATGACTATAAAAAAACTGGATAAAAGACTTTTGAAGGACAATTTTAAAAACCTGAAAATATAGTGAGGTAGTGCTAGGACAAACTTTGTGTGAGACCATTAACCAATGGCATGCACAGTGGTACCCTGTGGTGTAAAGGGAGTGGTTTTATTTTATTTATCTGTCTTTTAAGGTGGGGAATGATTAGACAGGATCACACACTAATGTGACTATTTGTATCACTGACACCAACCTGGAAGCACTTTTAGGATCATTTTCCTGAGGATCCACTTTTACAAATTTCTGAATGATGCTTTGTGGACTAGTCTCGTCCCCCAGGGCACCACGTCTGCAACCTCCAAAACCCCCAGGGGAAGAAAATCAGATAATATCAAAGATTAAATTATTTTTGTTCCCAATAAATAACACCATTTTTCTCATCTCATGGCTACTGAGATTTTGCAGCAGCTAGAGACACTCATAAGTTGTAGATTAGTCAAGTGAAGGTGCAAGAAGACTTATTTGCTATGAAATAAACCAGAATGATGATGTGCCTGCTTAAAGATTTTTTAAAATTTTATTTATTTATTGCTTATTTATTTATTGGCTGTGTTGGGTCTTTGTTGCTACGTGCAGGCTCTTCTCTAGCTGTGGCGAGTGGGGGCTATTCTTCCTTGCAGTGCATGGGCTTCTCATTGCAGTAGCTTCTCTTGTTGCAGAGCACGGGCTCTAGGTGCATGGGCTTCAGTAGTTGTGGCGCATGGGCTCACTAGTTGTGGTGCACTGGCTTAGTTACTCTGCAGGATTTAGGATCTTCCCTGACCAGGGCTTGAACCCATGTCCCCTGCTTAAAGATTAAAAGAAAAGCTTTTTTTCTTCACATGTCAACCAGCTTCTCACTATGACTAGTAAACCCTTTCTCTTTGCATTATGTCACTGCCTTTTTATTTGGAGAGACAACTTAAGCCAGAGACCTGGAAAAGTTCCTGGAACGTAGTGTGGGCCTGATCAATGACCATTACTTTCTCACCTTAAACAAATATACTGTATTTCATTATTAAGGAAGAGGCAAAGACTCACTTTACATGCGTATCTTGACGGACTTAAAATACTTCTCCCAAATGTACATTCAACTCTTATCACTTTAATAAGACTAGGTCTCTTTAAATACGATAAAAAGAAAAAGCACGTGGATATTATTCTGCAGGAAAGGATAAGGTAGATGGTAAGGGGAAAAGATACCATGAAGTAAACCCTTTATGGATTCCTTCTCTGCCTTCCACAGGAATACTAAGATGTAGCTTTTCCTATGATCACACAACTTATATTGCATCATTATTTTGTGCGACAATTCTTTCACTGAATTTATTCAATCTTTCATGCTATTTGGGGGGAGCAGTAAAACAGGGATCAAACTGTAGTCATTTATTCAAAGAACTTAAGGAATAAACAAATAGACAAATATAGCATTTTTTGATGAAGATAAGCTAAGCTTGAGTAGCAACGAGCACAAAGGAAGTGTTCCAACAAATTACCGGGCCACAGAGACTATAACATTTTCCATAGATACATAGTAAGGGAGACCTGAAGGATGAGTTGGAATGATCTGGAGACAAAGGAGGAAAAACTCACCTAGGCAGAAGATTGGCACGTGCAAAGCCCAGCAGTAAAAGCAGAGTGTAGCCTTCCAGGACTTCTTGCTTACTCAAAAGGTAGCAAAATACACATACCCCTCTTGCCCTTCCTTTGTTCAATTAACAATGTATTCTGGACATCTGTCTATACAGGTCCATTAATTTCCAACTGCTTAGGAGTCCACTGGGTGGATACAGTTGAATCTAACTAACCCCGATTGATCTCTTACATGATTTCTGTTTTTTGATATTGCAAAAATTTGCTCTGAATAAAATAACAGTTTTCCCAGTTCATCATCTATCCCTACATGTGTTTTCAAGACCTTACATAAAATTGTTTGTTTACATCTAGTCAAAGGTGTTATTTTTTTGGCTTGAAATACCTCCCTCATACATTGTATATAAAATATTCATAAATATTTGGGTCTATTTCTAAACTTTCTACCCTGTTTCCTTGCTTTGAGTTTCTATTCATTTGGCAGTACTACATTTTAAAAATGTTGAATCTTTATTATATATTAATATCTCATAAACTATATTTTCTTTTCACCTTTTTACTTCCAGTATTACTAAAGTCATGCTTACTTGTTCATGTTTTATAAAAGATTTAAAATTAGCTTGTATAATTCTGGAAATAAATCTTGGTATTTTCACTGACAATGTTAATTTATATATTGTTTAGAATTGACATCTTTATAATACTGAGTCATTCTATTAAGAACATGTTATGTATTTCTATTCATGGGATGTACTTTTGTGTCCTTAGAAGTTTTTTTTTTCTTCTTTTTAAGTTTCTGCATATAGTTGTTTTTCGCACATTTATTGTTATATTTATTCCTAGGCTTGGTTTTTTTTCCTGCTATTAAAGGTGAAGTCTTTAGTTCTATTATATCTTATTATTTTTCTATCTATCTATCTATATACACATATGAAGGATATTGACCTTTGAATATTATAATAACTCTTTAACCTACTATCCATTGAATTAATTTACTGTGTTTAGTATTTTTTTTTCCCTTGTTGACTCATTACGGTTTTTCTGTTTTGCAAGCATATCATCCACAGATAGTGTGTTGTAGGGCTGTGGGTGTGGGTGGGTCTCTTAACCTTCTCCTTACCACTTTTAATTCTCTAATGTCTTTTGATTGTCTGACAGTTAAAAGTTAAATAATAATTTTAGAAGTTAGGAGAGAGTGGGTATCTGTCTTGTTCATGACTTATAAAGTGAGAAAGTCACCATGGGTCTGTCCTTTCATTAAGCTGGATTTGAGGTGTGTGTGTGTGTGTGCATGTATGTAGACATCATGTTTAAATATGTAATCATCAGTTTTTATCATATTACAGTTGTGGGTTATTTCTCAAAAATGTAGCTGAAAGTTGTCAAATTTCTCTTTCTATGGAGAGGTTTATATAACTTCTTTAATTAAATGAAATTATGTTATCAATTGTATTAACATTTCTTAATAATGAACTATCCTTGAATTCTTGAAATGGGGTTTTATAAAATTATATTGTAGTTTTTCTTTTTGTGTTATCATCTTTATATTTGAATCAATATTATATTTTCTTCATTAAAGTAATTTAGTGCTGGCCCTTTTAACTCTACTATCTGGAATCGTTTAAATATTAATAGAATGGTGTGTTTGGTATAATTCTGCTCTGAAACCATGTGTTTTTGACATTTTTTCAGCAGTATAGTGCTATGAAAGCTTTCCACGTCTATGTATTTGATTTACTTCTATTGATGTAAATCAATCTATTTAGTTTCTTCTCTCATGAAGACATTTAGGTGAATGATATTTTGTTAAAATATTATCCATTTTATCCAGTTTCTAATTATTTGCTTTGAGTTTGCAAAAAAATAAAAAAGGACTCTTGTGTTTTCTATCCTACTCTTCTTGTTTCAGTGATTCTGTTTCTTTTGTTCTATCTTTTCATCATGAACGTTATTGTTTATTAATTTTATATTGCTACAAAATTAGCGTATTTATTTATTAGCGGTTTTCTTATTCATTTTTTCTCTAAATGATTAATATGTATCTTCAATTATTTCTTCTTCAGATTAATTTTGCTGTTGTTTCACCCTTTTTTCCTAAATTTCAATGAGATGTTTAATTTATTCACTGTCATTATTTATTATCTATCCATATGAGTATTTAAAATAATAGATTAATGTATTTTATTTACAAAGTAAAAAATAAATAATAAATAAAAAAATATAAAATAAATAATATAATATAAAATATATAAAAATATACACAAATATATAGAGTATATTTAATATATTATACCATATTAATATATTAAGTACTTAACTAATAACATTTAATATAGTGATATATATTAATATACAAAAATATATAATAAAATATAAATATATTTATTTATTAATAATATAATAATATATTATATATAAGTGTATATATTATGTTTATTTATTAAATATTATATATATTTATAATATAATATAAATTTATTATATATATCATACAAATTTATTATATATTATACAAACATATAAATTTTTATAAATATATAAATATAATTACTTATATATTTAATATATAAATAATAAAATACATATTTATATATTTAAATAAATGTTTGTAAACATATAAATATATTTATAATAATTATATTTATATATTTTATTATAAATATATACATATTATATATTTATATAATATTTACATTTACATAATAAAAATATATACTTATATATTAAATATATTATATATAATATTTATATATTATATATTATATCATACATAAATTTTATTTATATATAATGTTATATATGATATAAATATATATAATATGATATATGATATAAATATATAAATAAGTAATATATATTATAAGTATATTATATATAATATGTATAATTATTTATATATCTAATATTACATATATACATATAAATGTATATATTATAAACATAATATTTATACATATATAATATTATATATAAATATATAATATTTAAATTATAAATATGTATAACTATTTAAATTATTATAAATATATAATGTATAGAGTTTATAAGATATATAACATATATAATATATAATATTTAATATATTAATATACTAATTAATTAATTAATAATATTTACTATTTTAGTAATATGTTAATGTGTAAACAATATAAAATAAAATATATTTATTTATAAATAATATAATAAAATATATGTTATAAATATATATAAGTATATATGATATTACACATATTATATAGTTTATATAATAACTAATATATACTATATAATATATAGTTAACATTTAAATATATATGATATATATAAAATATATAATATATATGAATACATAATAATTTTATATATAAATAATAATATTATATAATTACATATGTATTTATTTTAATATTTATTTAATATAAATATTTAATATTATATATAAATATATAAGTATTTATATATAAAATATATATACATATATAAATATATAATATATAAATATATAATAAATATAAAAATAGGTGTATAAATATATATTATATTATTAATGTTATATGTTAATAATTATTAATATAACCTATAAATATATAACATTTTATATTATAAATAAATATATAATATATAAATATATATTATATAATTTATATAATATATTTTAAAATATATTTATATAATATATAAAGTAATTATATCTATTATTATATATAAAATAGTTATATAAATATTATATTTATATAAATATAAAATAAATATAATTATAAATAAATATAATATATAAAGTAAAATAGTAAATAATAAATAAATAAATTTAAAATAATGTTTTCTCACTGCATTTCTTTGCTGCATTTTTGTACTGAAATATAATGTTCTCATTATTATTTTTTTCTAGAAATTTTGCAATTTGAGTTTATTTACCTTTTGACTTGAGATTTGTTTGTGAGAGACAGGTATTCATGAATATCAAATCTTATGTTAATAAATATAATGTAAGCATTATTATTTTAAACAGATGAGAAAGCTTACTCTCTGCAGAAGGGACAATGGGTTGGAAGGAAATAGTCTATAAAGACCTCTTTATATTTGAAGTTGCTTATGTCAAAGATAAATTTTGTATTGCCTGAAATTAAGTGACTATGTATTCTAAGCAAAAAAGACGATAGAAGGAAACAAGAATGTGGATTGCAGGCTTAAAAGAGTATGATAAAAATTTTCACAGGGATTCATTAGAAGTCGTGCCTGAGGCTGAGAAAAGAGTTAAGGCTACTGACCTAAGGTGAGGCATACGCAACAGCCTGGATGGAGGCACTACTCACTGAGGCCGGAACCGACAGATGAAGCACAGGTTTGCAGGGAAAGACAAGGAGACTCCTGAGCTGTTAGATTTTATGTGCCTGAGAAATAGACAGGCAGAGATGTTCTCGAGACAGTTGGATCCATGAAAAAGCCTAGCGGTGGAGACAAATTTCAGTGTCATTAGCATTGAGGTGGTACCCTGATATATGCAAATGGCTGATGGAGGAAATTTAACATAAGAAGACAGGACTGAGAAAGGATCCTGAGACCTCCAGGCATTCGGGGGATGAGCAGAGTATGTGTAGCCCGTGATGGAGGCAGAGGAGGAGCCAGACTTTGTTGCCACTGAATGGTGAGCACCTTGAAGCAGGCACAGAATCTGCAATGTGGGAAGTGGATGGAAAAGTGTCCACTGAAAGAGCGAATAAGTGAGTGTGTGGGCAAAGCAATTTTCCAAAGATGAGACATTTCCATTGTTTGTGTACGTGCAGCATTTTGCTTGTCCGTTCATATGTCTGGTGACGTTTGCATTGCTTCCGCATTTTGGCTATTGTAAATAATGCTGCTATGGACATGCATACACAAATATCTCATTTTTTTTTCCTAAAACTGAAAGCAATCACAAACATTGGTTTTACTCATTTAATCAACGAAATTGAACCACAGAATAAGTGGTGCTTAAGCCAGCACCTCCAGGGAAGGACAAACCTCCATAGAACCCATGGTTCCGTTGTCACTGGAGTCCTTACCCAGCAGTAAAATACAGTCTCTCTCAGCCACACTTGCTGTGCTTTAACACCCAGCCAGTGTGATCATTTTGACAGCTAGTTATTTAACAAGTTATCAGCAAGCAGGTAATAGCCCCTCAGCTCAGTCAAAACAGTCAAATAAGTTGCCCATGTACATACAGCTTCCTTTGCCAAGACTGACGACGAGGACAGGGATGAATTAGAAAATAGAACAATAGCACCCTGTATATGAAAGATGTGGCATCCATCTAAAGTGAAAAACACATACTGTTTATTGAGTAGGAATTGTCATTGAAGTTTGGAATAGTTTTGAAAGAAAACCAAAATATGCTAACTTTATTCCAGGAATTGAAACATACAATTTTGGAAGCTTTTATGAAAAGGAAAGGGAAAAAAAAAATGAACAGGGAAGTTTTAAAAGGAGATGTGTGAGTCAGTTCATATCCAAACACCATTGCCTCGACCTTGATTTAGATTTTGCTACTGTTTTGTCTCATCTAGGAAAATAGTTTCAAAGGCACTTCAAAAAATAATCCAAAAATTCGTTTCAAACAAGGTATCAAGAAGCCATCTGGCCAAAATTTTTACAAAATTGCATTCCTAATGCAAACCAAAGTACACCTTTTAAAAATGTTGTATATCCATGACCCTGTGTTCTTACTTAGGAATGTAATACCCTTCCCTTCTTTCAGTCAAATAAAGGCACAAACAAACACCCTATGCGCTGGACAAAGCTGGCTGATTAATTCCTGCCTGAGGGGCTGTTGCTTCTTTGAAATTGTTGTTAAGTCTCACACTTTCTATCATTTATATGACATTTATCATTTTGCCTAATGCAATTTATAATATTGTACTGTGATTTTTTTTTTTTTTTTTTTTTTGCTAAGCTTTAACTATGATGTTGTTTGCTGCTGTTTTGCACTAACACTTGATTTCCTCGGAAGTCTGTTCCCTGCATGAACACAGGCTGCTTTGTACATTCAAAGTGCTCAGTTATTTGTTGGATGAATAACCTGCATTTTTCTTTTCCTCCCTGCCCTCCTTTCTCTAAGCCTCCTTCTAAACAAATGGTTCACCAGATTTTCACCCAGTCTTCTGCATCAGTTACTTCTGAGGGGCTTGGCTATTCCAGATCTTGGTTATCCCACCATCAGTTTTCCAATTAAGTCTGCTACTTTCTCTTTCCTCCTGTGCCCCCCAAAATTGCTGTCAGTTATGCAAAATGCAGAACCAGTGTGTGTTGGGCTGTTTAGTTTACAGATGTGGGAAATTCAATCTCAAAGTACAGTTCCAGTTTTAATTGCTAATATTAAGTGATTTTTGAATTTCTGATGAATACCTAATTAGAACAAATGTTTTCCTCTCTAACAAGTAATTATAGCATTCCAAACACATTTACTCTAATTAAACAAAACAGTTTGACTAATTACAATGACAAGGCAGGACACAGTGTATTTTATCTTGAAGGTTCTTCCCTCAGAAATTCCCTTTAGGGAAAGAAATTTTCTTTCAGGCATTGTCAAGGCAGCTCCTGGTGGAACCCGCCATACGAAGGGAAGTGATCCATCTGGAGATTCAATACATTCTCTCTATGGTAGAGGTGTCTCCATGGGGTTCTTCTCAACTCTTTTTTTCCTCCATTGAAGGGGAACAAATTACTCCAGAGCACATGGGGTAGTTGCTTGAAACAGCTGCTGGAATCTACAGACTTTAAGTTTCAGGTTAAATTTTGAAAATTATATATATTTTGCATTTTATACTATAACATATCTATTTTGACTTTAATAAAAGAAATAATAGTTTTCCCCAAATCTTTGGCACTCCGAAAGATAACCCATACTCTACCAGGGCTTCCTGGGTCCCTGGTACAACACAGTGTAGTTGTGTGGTTGTGATTTTAGGGGCAGGATGTATGGTGTCTGAATGCAAAGTCCATCCTCTTGGT